>NC_092087.1:48615347-48875973 GCF_045679555.1 Salvelinus alpinus | reverse complement strand
TTGTTGGCGTTTTCTTTATTTTGGCAGGTACCTGAATGCGCTTGTGAGAACAAGACAGTTATTTTTGAGGAACTATTGATACTCTGTGGCTAAATATGTTCTCTGGTGTATTTTGAACATTGAGAACAGGCTCCCTTGGTTGGTTATAAAATAAGTAATTTGTTTTTGTTGCCTCTTGGGCCCAGCCCCTGACTCACATAATTGACCAGTCACATTTAGTTATTATGCAGTTTATTTTCTCTGTTACCCAATCAAGGCAGGGCCCCACATCTACCCACATGGGGCCCATACCTCTCCTCCCCCCCATCTGATGATTAGCAGAGTGGCAGCAGGAAGATGTCTACACTAATTGACAGTGTGGCAAAAGGTCACTGAGAACACTGATCCCCATGTGGAGACGGCTCCAAAGGCTGCAAAGGTCGGAGCCAAGAAGACTAAGGACCAGGAAGTCGGTAAACTGAATCGATTGTGCTCATCACTCCTAGGATTTAGACATCACCCTATAATCTGCCCAATTGTATGGGATTATTGTTATTGAGCTACACGCATTGTAATGGAGGACATTTAACATTGCTCATTCAATGACTTGTATGGGTATCTCACTTCTCCTCATTGTGTCCATGATTGCATGCATACACACACATCACTAACTCTTGTCTCTAGAAGCTGAGAAGAAAAAGGCTACAGCCAAAAAGCAGAAGGAGAAACCTTCAGAGGCAAGTGTGGTGTCAGTTATGTTCTGACTATTGGCATTGTTCAAGTGGTTTTGGTGTATAGGGACTTTTTTTTACACTTTTCTCATTGGTACTGTTCCCTAATTGGGCTTTACCATGGTTAAATTGAATCTCAAATGGTAAATGCTACCACAAACCAGCAGCATTGCAAACCTGTCATTTTCATCTTTCAGGATGCAAAACTCAGGAAGTCCACAAAAGCAAGCTAGCCTTTGCTTTCCTGACTGACTGTGTGTATTGGTTCCTGACCTCCCTGAAAAGCTGCATATCGTGGGGACTATTCGATGCTATTGCAGTCCGCCACAGGATGTTTTTGTGCTGGTCAAGGGCAAACAGGTCTGGAGTGAACCAAGGGCTATATCTGTTCTTAGTTCTATATTTTTTGAAAGGGACATGCTTATTTAAGATGGTGAGGAAATTACTTTTAAAGAACGACCAGGCATCCTCGACTGACGGGATGAGGTCAATATCCTTCCAGGACACCTGGGCCAGGTCGATTAGAAAGGCCTGCTCGCAGAAGTGTTTTAGGGAGCGTTTGACAGTGATGAGGGGTGCTCGTTTGACCACGGACCCATAGCGGATGCAGGCAATGAGGCAGTGATCGCTGAGATCCTGATTGAAAACAGCAGAGGTGTATTTGGAGGGCAAGTTGGTCAGGATAATATCTATGAGGGCGCCCATGTTTACAGATTTAGGGTTGTACCTGGTAGGTTCCTTGATAATTTGTGTGAGATTGAGGGTATCTAGCTAGATTGTAGGACTGCTGGGGTGTTAAGCATATCCCAGTTTAGGTCACTGAACAGAACAAACTCTGAAGATAGATGGGGGGCAATCAATTCACATATGGTGTCCAGGGCACAGCTGGGAGCTGAGGGGGGTCTATAACAGGTGGCAACAGTGAGAGACTTATTTCTGGAGAGATTCATTTTAAAAATTAGAAGCTCGAACTGTTTGGGCATAGACCTGGAAAGTATGACAGAACTTTGCAAGCTATCTCTGCAGTAGATTGCAACTCCTCCCCCTTTGGCAGTTCTATCTTGACGGAAAATGTTGTAGTTGGGTATGGAAATCTCAGAATTTTTGTTGGCCTTCCTAATCCAGGATTCAGACACGGCAAGGACATCGGGGTTGGCGGAGTGTGCTAAAGCAGTGAGTAAAACAAACTTAAGGAGGAGGCTACTGATGTTAACATGCATGAAATCAAGTCTTTTTCGATTACAGAAGTCAATAAATGAGAGTGCCTGGGGACACGCAGGGACTTGCTTAGCCTCCACATCACCCGAGGAACAGAGGAGGAGTAGGATGAGGGTACGGCTAAAGGCTAGCAAAACTGGTCGTCTAGTGCGTTGGGGACAGAGAATAAAAGGAGCAGATTTATGGGCGTGTTAGAATAGATTCAGGGCATAATGTGCAGACAGGGGTATGGTGGAGTGCTCGTACAGTGGAGGTAAGCCCAGGCATTGAGTGATAATAAGAGAGGTTGCATCTCTGGACATGCTGGTAATACTGGGTGAGGTCACCGCATGTGTGGGAGGTGGGACAAAGGAGGTATCTAAGGCATGTACAGTGGGACTAGGGGCTCCGCAGTAAACTAAAACAAGGATAATTATCCTAAACAACAGTATACAAGGCATATCGACATTTGAGAGAGACATAAAGCGAGGCATAAAGCAATCACAGGTGTTGATTGGGAGAGCTAGCTAAGTCAACAACGGGTTAGACAACAACAGCTAATCAGCTAAGTCAACAACAACAGGTAAAATGGCGATGAATGGGCAGGGAGGGTCGGTTAACTACACACAGGGCCTGAGTTCGGGGCTAGGGCGACAGATAAACATAGGTAAACAAAGTGGAGTACCGTGATAAATGAACAGTCCAGCAGGCATCAGCTATGTAGCCAAGTGATCATAGGGCCCAGTGTACAGCAATATATGAAACAGGGAAACCGCTAGGTAGTCGTTACTACGCTAGCATGCGGGAGACATAGCGTTTAAAGTTAGCAGTCCGGGGTAGGTAGAAGCATCTGCTCCGTCGTCTGTCAAATGCCGGTTGAAGGCACAGCTGATGGAATTACGTCTGCAGACCAGTCGGGGTGGTACGACGGGGCGCCGTGTCGACGAAGGGACCGAGCCAGATGGCGAAAGAGGTATTGTAGTTGTAGGAATTTCATTTGCTAGCCGGGAGATGCGCCTGGCTCAGAGCTAGCTTCGGGGCTGGGTCACTCAGTTGAAGATAGCTAGCTGTGATGATCAATGGTCCAGGGGTTTACGGCAGGAATCTGGCGTTGTAGTGGAGAAAAACAGTCCTAGGCTGGCAGGTATTATACAGGCTAAAAAAAACAGCTGGTGCCTGAGCAGAGGGTAAATGCCGCTAGCAGTGGCTAACAATGACTAAATGGCTAGTAACTTAGCTGGCTACCTTCTGATGAAAGTTTGGGCTATAGGGTCTAAAAAAATTGCGGGTCCGAGTGAGGCGGGTAACCGGAAGGTATATTTATTTTAAAAATGGAAAAAGAGATTGAAAGATAAATTGGAATATATACAAAAAAGACGAAAAATACAAAAAGTAAACGAGAGGACAACAAACCACGTCTGCACTGCTACACCATCTTGGAATTGGAATCTATGACTCGGTCACACTTATCTGCCATCATTGGCTAGAAAGGTCTTGCCTGCCTTCCATCTTCGAGAACATTGTTAAAGCTCGACTAGCTTGTCAATATTGGCAATATTTTCTACACATCAAAAACATGAGGTTGAAATAGAAACTGGGTGTGTTGACTCAATCCTTCATTTTTAAAACTGCATGTTTATTTGTTTAAAAAAATCAAAAGTTTATATTTCACTGACACTCATAGAAACAGTACGGAAGCACTGAAAGACTGAGCAGTTTCACAGCTCTTCAAGTATGTTTATTCAGTTTATAGATTAATTTATAGTCTCAGCAGGGGCAGATCCAACAGGCCAGGCCAAGAGTGCGGGGCTTCAAGCTGAGCATATTCCGACTCAGTCCTGAACCAATCAGGCCCAACGTCACGTTTAGCTCGTCCAATAGAATTAAGTCAAGAACCCATCACTTGCTTGATCCAGTGATACATTTGATTTTGTCCACAGCAGTGCACTGTAGCTAGTCACATCAATCCTCCCAGAAAGAAGAGTGATTTGGTGAAATGGGCAAAGACTGGCGTGATTGAAAAGAGGGGCAGAGGAAGACAAACACGGAAGAGAACATATTGGGAGTAAGAAAAGGGAGAAAGGAGAGATTTTAGAGTTAAAGAGAGAAAAGGAAGAGAGATTTTGGGTGGAGAGAAAAGGAGAGCAAAAAAAGGGTAAAGTCACTAGCCATGTGGATCATCAACATGCCAGCTGTTTACCTTCCCAATCCTGCCACAAGAGAAAGACCTCAAGCATCTCCATTAAGGACTGCAATAACAATAAGTAACAAATTCAGTACCACTTGAATCAATTCTAAAGCAAGAAAATGTATTCCACGTGTAAACAATTTCACTGGCTCCTCATCATCCTCCTCCTTTCCGCTAAGCCCATCCTTTGTGCTGGCCTGGCTCCACCACATGCATCAGAGGCAGAGTACGAGTTTGTTAACTTCTTGTCAATATGGGGGCGCTGTTTCCACTTTGGAAAACTCGTGCCCAAATTAAACTGCCTCGTACTCTATTCTAGATCGTACAATATGCATATTATTATTACTATTGGATAGAAAACACTCTCAAGTTTCTAAAACTGTTTGAATTATATCTGCGAGTAAAACAGAACTCATTTGGCACGATGCTCTGTTGCAAGGCCTGCCTATTCAATTGCCTAATTTCTATGGATTTGCATGCACTGCATACGCCTTCCGCTAGATGTCAACAGGCAGTGGAAGGTGGAATGGGGTGTCTAGCTTGATCTGAGGTCGAACAAGAGCTCTTGGAATGACGTGACCACAATTTCCTTTCTCTACCTAGGCGCGGGAAGGACATCGACATTGGCTTCTGAAAAGCGTTCGGTATACACGGTAGGTATCTCCGGCTCTGATTTTATTTGATAGATGTGATGAAAACATCATAAAGTAGTTTTTTCCAACCGAGTTGTATCAGTTTATTCAACGTTTATTGCGAGTTTTGGAATTTTCCTTTCTTTGCGTCAGGAGAATTGGGGCATGTTCGCGCCACATGGCTAGCTAAGGTTGCTAATTCGACAGGAGAAGAGGACATTCTAAAACCAAACAACGATTTATTCTGGACCTAGGACTCCTTGTACAAGATTCTGATGGAAGCTCAACAAAAGTAAGAACAATTTATGATGTTATTTCGTATTTCTGTGGAAAATGTTTAGTCCTATTCTCCGCCCTTTTAGCGGGCGCTGTCTCGCAATAACGCAAGCTGTATGTCGTACTAAAGTTATTTTTAAAAATCTATCACAGCGGTTGCATTAAGAACCAGTGTATCTTTCATTTGCTGTACAACATGTATTTTTTAGTAAAGTTTATGATGAGTTCTTTGATTAGATTAGGTGACTGTCCAAAATATCTCCGGAGAATTTTGTGCATTTTGGCTACGTATTCACAATGTAAAACCACGATTTGTACCTCTAAATATGCACATTTTCGAACAAAACATATATGTATTGTGTAACATGATGTTATAAGACTGTCATCTGATGAAGTTGGTCAAGGTTAGTGATTAATTTTATATCTTTTGCTGGTTTTTGCGAATGCTATCTTTGCGGTGAATAAATGCGGTTGTGTGTTTGGCTATTGTGGTAAGCTAATATAATGCTATATTGTGTTTTCGCTGTAAAACACTTAAAAAATGTGAAATATTGGCTGGATTCACAAGATGTTTATCTTTCATTTGCTGTACACCATGTATTTTTCATAAATGTTTTATGATGAGTATTTAGGTATTTCTCTGTAATTATTCTGGCTGCTTTAGTGATATTTTTGATGGTAGCTGCAATGTAAAACTATGATTTATACCTCAAATATGCACATTTTCGAACAAAACATACATTTATTGTATAACATGTTATAAGACTGTCATCTGATGAAGTTGTTTCTTGGTTAGTGACTAATTATATCTCTATTTGGTCGGTTTTGTGATAGCTACCTATGCGGTAGAAAAATTTTGAAAATATGCGGTTGAGTCTTTTGCTATTGTGGTTAGCTAATAGAAATACATATTGTGTTTTCGCTGTAAAACATTTTAAAAATCGGAAATGATGGCTGGATTCACAAGATGTTTATCTTTCATTTGCTGTATTGGACTTGTGATTTCATGAAAATTATATTATATGATATCCCTGTCGCGTTAGGCTAGGCTATGCTAGTCAGCTTTTTTGATGAGGATGCTCCCGGATCCGGGATGAGTAGCAATGAAAGGTTAATCAGTCATACCCCGCCCCTCACACCAGGCCCCGCCTCTGTCCCTCATTGTTCAGGGAGCCACAGCCCGCCGTCGCCTCCCTTCCTCACTCATTGAGAGAGCCCCACCCCTGTAGGTCAAATCGGGGACATCAGGAAGCCATCCAGTTACTGCGAGATGACCTCCCAGTTCTTCCACAGGAAAGCGAGAAGGACGACAAAGAGCAGCGTGGAGAAGGTGCGGCTGCGCGTCATTAAACTCTGTAACTGTTTTAAAGTCACCATTGGCCTCATGGTAAAATCTCTGAGCGAGTTTCTTCCTCTCCGGCAGCTAAGTTAGGAATGATGCCAGTATCTTTGTTGTGACTGTTTATATTGATACACCATCCAAAGTGTAATTGTGCAATTTTACCAATAAGTGTCCTTTGTGAGGCATTAGACAACCTCCCTGGTATTGTTGGTTGAATCTGTGTTTGAAATTCACAACGCGACTGACCGACTTTACAGATAATTGCCTGTGTGGGGTACAGAGATTAGGTAGTCATAAAAAATCATGTTAAACACTATTATTGCACACAGAGTGAGTCCATGCAAAGTATTATGCAACTTGTTTAGCAATATTTTACTTCTGAACTTATTTTTGATTTCCATAACAAAGGTGTTGAATACTCATTGACACTTTTTTTTTGCTGACATAATTCCACTTTGACATGATTTATTTAAATGTTTTATTTGACCTTTATTTAACTAGGCAAGTCAGTTAATAACAATTTCTTATTTACAATGACAGCCTAGGAACAGTGGGTTAACTTCTCTAGGGTAGGGGGCAGCATTTTCACGTTTGGATGAAAAGCATACCCAAATTCAATTGCCGGCTACTCATCCCCAGGAGATAAGATATGCATATTATTCCTAGATTTGGATAGAAAACACTCTGAAGTTTCTTAAACTGTTTGAAACATGTCTGTGATTATAACAGAACTTATTTAGCAGGCGAAACCCCGAGGACAAACCATTCCGATTTTTTTTTTTTTAGGTCACTGGCTTTTTAATGAGGTTTCACTTAGAAACCAGATTTCTAAGCGAATTGCTTGCAGTTCCTATGGCTTCCACTGGATGTAAACAGTCCTGAGAAATAGGTTGAGGTTATTCCTTTGTGTAATGAAGAAATACGGCCATCTTGAAGTCGAGTCACTCCAGGTGTCCTGGACATGCGCTTCAATCAAACAGAAGGCATGCTACATTTCGTTTTAATCCTGTATTGAACACAGATCATCCCGTCTTCAATTTTATCGATTATTAACGTAAAAAAATACCTAAAGTTGTATTACAAAAGTAGTTTAAATTTTTTTGGCTAAGTTTACAGGTAACCTTTGAGATATTTTGTTGTCACGTTTGAGCAAGTTGGAACCTGTGTTTTTCTGGATCAAACGCGCCAAATAAATGGACATTTTGCATATATATCGACGGAATTAATCGAACAAAAGGACCATTTGTGATGTTTATGGGACATATTGGAGTGCCAACAACAGAAGCTCGTCAAAGGTAAGGCATGAATTATATTTTTATTTCTGCGTTTTGTGTCGCGCCTGCAGGGTTAAAATATGCTTCTCTCTTTGTTTACAATGTTGCTATACTCAGATAATAGCATTGTTTGCTTTCGCCGAAAAGCCTATTTCAATTCTGACATGTTGGCTGGATTCACAACCAGTGTAGCTTTAATTTGGTATCTTTCATGTGTGATTTAATGAAAGTTTGATTTTATAGTAATTTTCATAGTAATTAATTTGAATATGGCGCTCTGCAATTTCTCAGGCTTTTTGCCAAGTGAGACAGTAGCGTCTTGCCTAAACTCAGATTTTTGGATATAAATATGAACTTTACCGAACAAAACATACATGTATTGTGTAACATGAAGTCCTATGAGTGTCATCTGATGAAGATCATCAAAGGTTAGTGATTAATTTTATCTCTATTTCTGCTTTTTGTTACTGCTCTCTTTAGCTGGAAATATGGCTGTCTTTTTCTGTGACTTGGCTCATACCTAACATAATCGTTTGGTGTGCTTTCGTCGTAAAACCTTTTTGAAATCAGACACTTTGGCTGGATTTACAAGTGTATCTTTAAAATGGTGTAAAATACTTGTATGTTTGAGGAATTTAAATTATGGGATTTCTGTTGTTTTGAATTTGGCGCCCTGCAGTTTTACTGGCTGTTGACGAGGTGGGACGCTACCGTCCCACATTCCCTAGAGAAGTTAACTGCCTTGTTCGGGGGCAGAACGACATTTTTTTACCTTGTCAGCTCCGGAATTTGATCTAGCAACTTTTCGATTACTGGCCCAATACTCTAACCAATGATGAGTCGGACCACAGAGTGAAGGAAAAGCAGCCAACAAGTGCTCAGCATATGTGGGAACACCTGCAAGACTGTTAAAGTATTCCAAGTGAAGCTGGTTGAAAGAATGCCAAGAGTGTGCAAAGCTGTCATCAAGGCAAAGGGTGGCTATTTGAAGAATCTCAAATATAAAATATATTTTGAGTGAAGGAAAAGCAGCCAACAAGTGCTCAGCATATGTGGGAACTCCTTCAAGACTGTTAGAAAAGCATTCCAGGTGAAGCTGGTTGAAAGAATGCCAAGAGTGTGCAAAGCTGTCATCAAGGCAAAGAAGAAGAATCTCAAATATAAAATATATTTTGATTTGTTTAACACTTTTTTGCTTACTACATGATTCCATGTGTTATTTCATAGTTTTGATGTCTTCACTATTATTCTACAATGTAGAAAATAGTACAAAATAAAGAAAAACCCATATATGAGTAGGTAGTTTATACAAATAATTTACTTTGCAATCTCATGGTAATTTTTATAATTAGTATTACCCTATGCCATACTTCTACCATGTTCCAATGCATCATTATATATTACAAGATAGGTAATCATTTAATGTAATTCAAACAATATCAGTGCTGCTTTTCACATGTATTCTTATAACATGACATGGGCTAGTTGTAAAACACAGTATGTAATGTGACTGACGCAGAACCTACATCTCCATGTAAATACAACTGGTATCTTAGTGGAAGTCACACGAATAATACAGTTTGAACTCCGCTTCACTGTCAGTAATTACACTGCTCTTTTATTAATAACATACATGAGAAGAATAGTAAACTAAGCAAACACTGCTCTTTGCTTTGGTATTACCCTGCCATTTGGAACATATCATGCCAAGGAAGAAGGCAGTAACTGCTGTTTAAGGGTCAAAGGTCATGTCAGAGGTCAGGGTCAACATGAATAAAATATTAACTAATAGTAAGGCCACATCACCACATCTCAAATGATCTCCCCAGAATTCATTTGGCTGGACAATTCAACTTGGAAGCCATTTTTCTCAGTTCCACGCTGTGAGTAGTTACTGCCTTTTTGCTTGGTAGGGCAGAATATTAATTTATAAACATAATGAATAAATATATCATAACCATTGCATAATCAATTCCTCACCTTTTCTGGCCATGAAGAGTTCATATTCACAAAGTAATATGACAAATTACCATGACATCTGGTACAGATTTGCCTTGTGACGGGAAAAGTTTAACAGAGATAGGTAAATCAGAGGGGCTGATAAATATGTTTTCGGGGTACGGGATGTCGCCTGCAGTGACAGGAGACTAGATTAATGTGTGCAAGTCAAACTGAGCGAAGAGGCTATCTACACCCTATATCAGAGACACAGATTCACTGAATCATCATGGTAAAACCTATCAGAGAAACTTTGAATCGCCACGGTAACCCACAGAGATACAGTACACAGGGTTAACTAAATAGATCTATTGAGTGGGGTGTGGGGGTGGAAAATAGGCTGCAGATGACACTCAATCACAAGTTAGGGAGAGTGAGCTACTGTATATTAGAGAAGCTGGGTTGTGTTGTACAGCTCATCTCTCTCACTGCTGTCTGTAATTAATGTGCCCCACTTTCTTCCCACTGAGGGACGGAGAGGATCAGGATCACACTGTTGTTCCCTGTTGTCTACCAGCCTCTTCCTTCCTCTAACTGCTCTCATCCCTTAGTCTGTTGTTAAATATCCCTCCTTTACTATCACCTCCCCTGTTTAATACTATAACCTCCTCCAATAATCCCTGTCCCCAGAGGTTCTGTAGTGCTCTGTACCAGAACTGTTTATTTTCATAAGAACACATCACTCTCTCTGTGTCAGAATCACTTCAAACACCCTGGTTGTAGGCTACTGATGGGATTCCATCACTGAGTGTAGTGCTGTGGGTTGCTATTGCCTGCTGAAATCTGTGGGTATGGCGCCATCTTTTGGCTTGAAAAGGAGTATTCCCTTTTGTTTCTGTGACTTGGTTTTCCAGCTGTGATTAATTATGCTGAGGTGCTGAGGGTGGAATGGAATATATAGTGTATTTTATAAGATCTATTGAAAAAGTAGGAATTGTTCTTTTCCATTTACACAACATTTGTTGATTGAGGCTAATATCGGTGCTTCTCTGTGTTCCTGTTTTACTCCAGGAAATGAGAATAAGAGTGTGGTTTGGGCCAGCACTGCCATACAACTGCTGGATGACAGGAAGTCGCCTATTGTTGCTTGTAAGCTCCCTGAAAAGCCCCTAACTTCTCCCTTAACTTCTCCCTGACATAGAGAGCTACTGTACCTGTTATAGGCTTGTAACTGTAATGTTTTAAACGATATTAAGCCTCCTTTGAAGACGTGAAGAAACTCTTTAATACATTTTTAAATCCTCTTCTAGATGTACAGTGTGCTGATTGTGTTCTGTTTGTGTTTTTGTTAAAACCTACTATAGGCGTTGGGATTCAGATGAAGCTGGAATTCTTTCAGAGGAAGTTCTGGACCGCTAGTAGACAGGTAGACACACACACACACACACAATATCCAGTGCTGTGAGACATGCTTTATGGATTATTCTAATAATTTATTCATCTTATTGATTCGATCCAGTGTGCTGCTCTGGATGGGAAGTGCTCCATTAGCTGTGATAATGAGGTAAGACCAGACAGTAGCTGTCTGTCACTGGCTCATGCTACTTCCTGTTTCTTAGCCTGTGGTCCGTGTCTCAGCTTTTCTACTTCCTGTCTGTACTGTCTGTGACCTTTCTCTGTTTCCTCTCAGTGTTGAATTATTAAATGATGTCATGCTTTGAAGATCTGAATTAATGTTCCTTTCTTTTTTTCTAACAGGACATCAAGTGTTACCTTATAGACAACAACGGATTTATTCTGGTCACAGAGGACTACTCTCAGGTACCATTAATAATATACTAGATGTGTGTCCTGTAGCTCCCCTGGTTCCTAGTATTTACATTTAAATAAACATCTTCTTCCTCAGACGGGGCTGTTCTTTGGAGAGGTGGAGAGTGCTGTTATGAACAAGCTGCTTCTCATGGGCTCCTTCAAAAGGTTAGAGGAGAAATCATGTTACTGTCATACCCTGAACACACACACACACACACACACACACAATGAATGGTCTATTTTTTCTTCTCTCTAGGATCACTCTGTATGACTACCAAGCTCTCTGTAGAGAGTATGCTGGCAGCAGTGACAGCGCACGCTCTCTATCACATGTAAGTACTGCCCCTAAATATTGTCACATGTAAGTACTGCCCCTAAATATTGTCACATGTAAGTACTGTCCCTAAATATTGTCACATGCAAGTACTGTCCCTAAATATTGTCACTTGTAGTACCGTCCCTAAATATTATCACATGTACATACTGTCCCTAAACTACTCATCAGACTTACATACATCCAGTCAATGCTAATTATTTAATGTCTTCTCTCCCAGCCCTGACCAAACTTGTCATGTGAGAATAATAAAATAATCACCGTGATACGATAAAATAATGAGATGCACTGATTATCATCCATGGTACATATTATGGTACTATTATATCAATGTATGTTTGTGTTTTCCTTATCAGTTTCCTGCTGGAGTTCAACCTTTACAGCTGGTGGCATGTTGATCTCTCAGTCAAAGGTCAGTGTGTGCAAGAATATACCTTGAGGTGTGTGTGTGTGTGGGTGCAGGCACACATGCATGTGTGTGTGTGAGTCTTTCGTGTTTTTATTATGTTAAGATTTACATGTCCCATTTCCAGCCCAAAGGTCAAGGGGAAAGACCATGATGGTGCCATGTGACACGGAGTACCCTGCCTTCGTCTCTGAGCGTACCATCAAAGAGACCACGGGAAACATCGACAGTAAGGGCTGTGCCAGGTACTTGTAACACAGTTACCTTACCTGTGTATTAGGCACCGATAAACTCACTTAACCTGTGTGTTGATGGTGTATACACAATACAGGGTAATTTCATGCGTTAGGTCTGGGATAGGCGTCCCGCTAGCGGGACAACTTCCGGTGAAACTGGAGGATACGCAATTCAAATAAATAATCATAAAATTATGGATATTAAACATTTGGGTACATACAATCGTCTTATATCGGTTGAAAGCTTAAATTCTTGTTAATCTAACTGCAGTGTCCGATTTACAGTAGGCTTTACAGCGAAAGCCTGCCATATGATTGTTTGAGGACGGCGCCCCACATCAAAATATTTTTCCACCGGCACAGGTTTCATAAATTCACAAATAGCGATTAAATATTCACATACTTTTTGAAAATCTTCCTCTGATTTGTCATCCAAAAGGTCCCAGCTATAACATGTAGTGTTGTTTTGTTAGATAAAATCCTTCTTTATATCCCAAAAAGTATTTTGTTGGCGCCATCGATTTGAGTAATCCACTCGTTCAACGTGCCAAGATAGGAATCCGAAAATCTACCCCTAAACTTTGTTTCAACAAGTCAAAATATGTTTCTATTTAATCCTCAAATACCCTAAAATGTAATTAAACTATAATATTTCATATGGAAAGAATTATGTTCAATAGGAAAACGATATTAGCAGGTGCGTGTCCTCATCATCGCGCGCATACACAGATTTCCAAGTCTGTATCATTTTTCTTACTCGTTTTGTAAGAAACAAGCCTGAAACCTTGAAAAAAGACTACTGACACCCAGTGGAAGCCATAGGAATTGCATACTGGGAGCTAGATTTAATTATTTCCCTATCCGTTCCATTGTAAGAGCATGGGCTCCCCCCCAAAAAACATTACAGGTTGGTTTTTCTTTGGATTTTCTCCGACCATGTCTATTGTGTTATAGTCTCCTACATTATTTTAACATTTCTACAAACTTCAAAGTGTCTTCTTTCCAATGGTACAATTATATGCGTATTCTGGCTTCAGGGCCTGAACAACAGGCAGTTTACTTTGGGCACGTCAGTCAGACAGGAAGTGGAGAAAATAGGGACCTAGCCTTATGTTAAAAGTATCAACTGAATCAGCTCAACTCTCTTTCTCTCTCTCCCTCCTCAGATCTTTTGTAATTCAGCAGATTCCCAGCAGTAATCTCTTAATGGTTGTCGTGGACAACAAGTGTGACTGCAGCTCTGCAACCCTGGTTTCCATGGATCCCATCGAGATTATGTATATCCTTTACTAACCCTCAATAAGTTTGAGGTGTTTGAGTGGATTTTTTGTGCAAAGCTTTTGTGTGTTTTTTAGTATAAATGTTTTGTAAGTAAATGGGTTTTGTAAGTTAACAGTAAGTGAACTCTGAACTTAGACTTTAGTTTTGTGTGAATGTGAATAGCTTCTTCATTGTCAGAGGTATTAATCCATATCTCATACATGTAGCTATTTATGAAGCGTGCATTACGGTTTGGTTTTCTCATCATGCTAGAATGATGTTGCAGAAACGGTCACCACAGTATCAGTTAAATGTATCTGAGGTGTGGTTCATCATCAGTATTTCTATCCTTAACCCCTCTGCACACAATGAGTCTCTGAAATGTGATAGGCTGAAGTTTCAGAAAGACAGAAAGCGGCCAGAATCGTGTCATCCTTTTCAACCTGAGGTACGCAGTATGTAGATATGTGTGTGCGTATGCGTCACAATTCTGTGATTACACAGAAAGTACATGAACGCCTGTTTATGAGTGTTTAATAACACGACATTAATCATATATGTGACCATCTGTATATTGTCTGAACCATATAGATACATAGTGTATGTATTCATTCATTTCTATGGTCTGAAACTCCTGTGATGCTCCCTGTGTCTGATGCAGGAGAATGCCATGGAGTGTGGAGGAGCAGCAGGCCTCTCTGCCCCCCTTACAGCAGCACTGCTCCCCCTACTGGCCACTCTCATTAGCAGGTGACCACACCGCCCTCGAGGCCCACCGTCCTGGACCCAACACTGGACCTAACACTGGAGAGATTGATAGACTGGCGCACCATCATAATGTTAGTAACTATTCACACAAGATCATGACATTATTACTTCAGATCAGACATCTTATTGAGCTCACGTTATTTAGTAGCAACGTCAATACCCCTCTAGGCAAAAAATTACATATTCAAAAGTAGAATGGACTGATAAATTGAGACATCAATTTACCACAGTTATAGCTGTAGACTACTACAAGAACTTGGAATGGAGGAATAACTCACAGACAAGGAGGATGACCAAAAACAGATGACCAGCCATATCAGGGGTGAACAACACCACTTTCACAGATCCTCCGACTCTCACAAACTACTAGGAGTATGGTGTCTGTGACTGAGAGAACGGTTTGAATAGAGAGGTAGATGAGAAACTTCCTCGCAGGAAAACCACAAAGTCCATTAACTATCAAGTAGTGTCTCACATCATGAGGTTGGGGGAAGGTATATCAGTCAAAGTTCTGTAGTTATATTTTGATCCTAAAATATAAAATGAACCTAAAAGCATTAGCTTCACTGTCAGAGTAAATTCATATGTTTTATTTGAAGCCTTTTTGACTGTGACAACTTTGATAAAAGTTAACAGTTAATATTCTGGCTGTGACTCCATGTCTGGCTCTGAAACTCAACAACACCACAATTCTGTTGACATCTTGAGGTGCTTACAGTAATTGTCAGAAGCACTCATTTGTTTCTCATGTTGGTATTTTTAGAGGCTGTATTTAGTTTGGGTTTTCATATCTAAATAGTCTGGTAAAGATGTTAAATGTAACCATAGTGTCTGTTGAATGTATCTGAGGTATCTGAGGTTTGGTTCAACTTCAACAGTTGCTTTTATGTGTAAGGTGGATGTTGGTGTTGTTTTACAGTTTGCTTAACTGACACCTAATGGAATTAGCTAAACAGATGAATAAAAAGCCAATATACTTATCAAGCCACCTCAGTTTATCAGAATAAAAACATGAGAAATAGAAATACAATAACAGAGACAGGCGTAAGAGATAGGTAGGTGTTTAACAGAAAGTCTTATTGTCTGACCATTAAACTCAAGACATGCTCTATATACAGCATCCTGTGAGAGATGAGCATTTAACTTGTTGAGCGGAACAGACATATGACATTATATGAGAGGGGTATTCTGGGATCTGTAGCTAGGGAAAGTGACAGTTGTGGTTTCACTATGAGTTTGCTGGTCTGTCGGGGATTGAGCTGTACACGTGGTGCATATCAGACTACAAGACAGAAAGAGACAATTTGACAAATAGGCCTACAGTATTTTGCATATAAATGATATGGTAAGAACATTTTAAAGAAGTGCAGAACACATTCACATGGGTGATGGTGAATGAGACAAACTATGGCTATCATTTTTATTTGTGCTGTACTTTTTGAGATGCCTGCGTATCCACTCCAACAGTGGGCATTAATGTGGATGGTACAGAAGTGATCAGTTTCCTGTATCCCCTGAATCCACCTGGAAGAGAGAGAAAAATAGATCTTACTTATCCTGTCTGTCTGTCTGTCTGGAACAGCAATCAACCAACTGTTGGTTTGAAACTTGAATGTTCAAGGGTCGTTCTTGAATTGCGGTGGCATTTGGGCATTAATACATTTTTGTTGATTATGTATTAATTTAAATGTATTTGGGTACATCTTCCCATTATAAATCAACTGATATGGCAGCTTAATGACTTTAAATCATGTTTACCATTATGGTAACATTGTGACACCAGTAGAGTAACACCAATGACAATGTTTTGGTCGTTTTAGTTAATTACCCTTTAAAAATAATTGACTAAATCGATGTGATTAATCGTTTTGCTCACAATTAAATTGAGTTACACCAATGGCACTTTGTATTTAGACACATCAAACGATCAATGGAGTCCTCAAGTTCTTTAATGGCCTCCTGAGTGGCGCAGCGGTCTAAGGCACTGCGTTGCAGGGTCACTACAGCCTGGGGTTCGATCCCGTGTGTCACGATCGGCTGTGATTGGGCAGTCCCATAGGGCGGCGCACAATTGGCTCAGCATTGTCCAAGATTGGCTGGGGGGGGCTTTACTTGGCTCATCACGCTCTAGCAACTCCTTGTGGTGGGCTGGGCACCGGCAGGCTGACTCCGGTCATCAGTTGAATGGTGTTTCCTCTGACACATTGGTGCAACTGGATTCCAGTTTAAGCAAGCGGGTGTTAAGAAGCACGGCTTGGTGGGTCATGTTTTGAAAGACACATGACTTGAACTTCGCCTCTCCTGAGCCAGTTGGGGAGTTGCAGCGATGAGAAAAGATCGTAGTCACGAAATTGGGGAAAATACAAATTAATTCTTTAATATAGACCCTTCCCCCGCAGGGCCGTAAAAACATAGGAGAGCACCAAGGTCTGGACCTCTGTAATTTCCTCTAATTTAAAACATATTTAATAGTAAAAATATATATTTTGTACACAGTAAAGAAAATCAATTATGGGCCAACATCTATATATTGCTCCCAGCGGTGATCAAAGCTCAGAATGCTTATCTTTTTGATCTGTCTGAACTCTAATCGTGCATGCCTCTGTGAACGAGTGGAATTATTAACAGTGATTTGTTCGTTAGCAGCACATTCATCACTCTCCAGAGCCGCTGGAAGTAGTTAGCCGCTTTGAAGACATCTATATCAGTCCGCTAATACAGGACTAGTAATGGCCCAGTGGACTACTTTTGTGAGAATTTGTATTTGTGTGTTTACCAGCATTTTTTTTTTTACTTGAGTCTGATAATTATCTGAAGAAAAGTTAATCTGATAATACCTGTGGAATATAAAAATACTTGCTTGATATACACTACCGTTTAAAAGTTTGGGGTCACGTAGAAATGTCCTTGTTTTTGAAAGAAAAGCAAATGTTTTATCTATTAAAATAACATGAGATTGATCAGAAATACAGTGTAGACATTGTTAATGTTGTAAATGATATTTGTAGCTGGAAACGGCTGATTCTTTATGGAATATCTACATAGACGTACAGAGGCCCATTATCAGCAACCATCACTCCTGTGTTCCAATGAAACGTTGTGTTAGCTAATCCAAGTTTATCATTTAAAAGGGTAATTGATCATTAGAAAAACCTTTTGCAATTATGTTAGCACAGCTAAAAACTGTTGTTCTGATTTAAAGAAGCAATAAAACTGGCCTTCTTTAGACTAGTTGAGTATCTGGAGCATCAGCATTCATGGGTTCGATTACAGGCTCAAAATGGTCAGTCTATTCTTGTTCTGAGAAATGAAGGCTATTCCATGCGAGAAATTGCCAAAAAACTGAAGATCTCGTACAACGCTGTGTACTACTCCCTTCACAGAACACCGCAAACTGGCTTTAATCAGAATAGAAAGAGGAGTGGGAGGCCCCGGTGCACAACTGATTAAGAGGACAAGTACATTAGAGTGTCTAGTTTGAGAAACAGACGCCTCACAACTCCTCAACTGGCAGCTTCATTAAATCTTACCCGCAAAACACCAGTCTCAACGTCAACAGTGAAGAGGCGACTCCGGGATGTTGACCTTCTAGGCAGAGTTCCTCTGTTCAGTGTCTGTGTTCTTTTGCCCATCTTAATCTTTTATTTTTATTGGCCAGTCTGAGATATGGCTTTTTCTTTGCGACTCTGCCTAGAAGGCCAGCATCCCAGAGTTGCTTCTTCACTGTTGATGTTGAGACTGGTGATTTGCGGGTACTATTTAATGAAGCTGCCAGTTGAGGACTTGCTGCCAGAGAGACTAGGCGATCACAAACTGTCTCCCCAACTCCCAGTGACCTCTGTTACCAGGCCACCAATAGGTTGCTAGGGAGCAGGACACCTGGCAGTCCTTCTGCCTGCTCAGGTCAGAGCCTCCACAGTCTCTCTCCAAGTGGACAAGAGTGATGGAGTGCGTGGACAGAAGTGAGTGATGTTGTTATTGAAAGTTGTGCATTTACTGTTGGTTGTTACTATTGCTGGTGGTTAATAGTAGTTGATGCTGTGTCTTATACAGTCCTTTGCTTATGTCACTATCTCCTTATACAGTTAATTTTATTATTGCTCATGTGCTGTTACTCATTCCTTCTCATGCTATGTTTATTAGTATATTCATTCATATTATTCTCTGTTCAGAACCACATCCATCTCATATGTCCTCTGGAAATAAAGTCGTTTAGTGTGAGTAACGCTGTGCGGTTGCCGTAATCCTCTGACTGGGAAAGGTGGGTTTTTCATGCTCAGCAGTTTACCGTGTGTATCAAAAATTATCCACCACCAAACGGACATCTAGCCAACTTGACACAACTGTGGGAAGCATTGGAGTCAACATGGGGCAGCATCCCTGTGGAACGCTTTCGACACCTTGTGGAGTCCATGCCCCAACGAATTGAGGCTGCCCTGAAGGCAAAAGGGGATTTAACTCAATATTAGGAATGTTTTGTACACTCAGTATATGATGATACTCTTATTCATAACAAAAAAAGAGGTAGCTAAATATAATGTGCCTTTAATGATGTCACGACTTCTGCCGAAGTCGTTGCCTCTCCTTGTTCGGGCGGTGTTCGGCGGTCGACGTCACCGGTCTTCTAGCCATCATTGATCCATTGGTTTTGTCTTGTCTTCTCACACACCTGTTTTCAATCCCATCCATTACATGTTGTGTATTTAACCCTCTGTTTTCCCTCATGTCTTTGTCAGAGATTGTTTATTGTCAGTGTTGTTTTTATGTGTATAGGTGCGCGACGGGTCTTCGTACCCATATTTGTTTATGTTCTTTTCTTATTAGTGTTATGGAGCATGTTACTTGGACATTCATTAAAAGACTCCATTTTACACTCCGTTTGACTCTCCTGCGCCTGACTTCCCTGCCACCTATACACACAACTCTGACAAATGTTCAAATCTAGGCCTATTTATTTCTTCTTTGGATTCTAAAATAGTTTGAAATCGGCATCTATCTATACATTGCAGAACAAATTCCTCACCTTTACTGACTGATTGTTTCATACTTGCGAAATAGCTTATAGGCCCTCTACAGCAGGGCTGCCCAACCCTCTTAAGTCCAACCCTAATTTAACACACCTGATTCTACTAATTAGCTGCTCAAGACGTTAACTAGCTGAAACAGATATGCTAAATTAGGGTTGGACTGAAAACCTACAGGACAGTAGATCTCCAGGAAGAGGTTTGGGCAGCACGGCTCTACAGGATCGGTGTTTACAGGTCCAAAACAGCAAATGTCACTGCAAAAGAAAACATTTTGCCACCTCCAAAGACTCGGCTGGTTTAAGGAAGAAATTCAGTCATCATTGTCCAAGACCAAGTCAAGACCGAGTGAGAATGGATGTGAGACCGAGACACTCAATATGTGGTATCGAGACCGAACTCGAGATTAAGAAAAGGAAATTAAAAACATGGTGGGGATATTATTCTTGAGAACAAACGTTTAACATTTGTATCGATTGCCATCAGTCAAAGTGCAACAGTAACATCATGTTAGTAACTACCCACTGGGCAAAAACTGATTGAATCAACTTAGTTTCCACATCATTTCAACAAAAAACTCAATGTGATTACGTTGAATCAATGTGGAAAACTGATTGGATTTGAAAAATGTATTTGATCTTTTTTCACACTACTTTTCACCTAAATCCAATGAAATTGGTGAAAGACCATGTGTTCTTAATGTTTTGTATACTCAGTGTACAATATTCACATGAAATATGATCAAATTAGACACTCAATACCAATGATGTAGCTGTATGCAGTGTATATATACTAGTGCAAGAGTTGGATCAGAGGAATAACTCAGAAGCAAAGGAGGATGATCAAAAACAGATAACGAGCCAGATCAGGGGTGAATAACGCCATGTTTCAGAGAAACAGACTATCACAAACTACATAATAAGTACGGTGTCTGTGACTGAGAGAATGATTTAATAGAGAGGAAGACGAGGAGCCTGCTCACAGGAAAACCACAAAGAAAGTCCATCAACTGATGTGATTAGAGGTAAATGTCTCCTGCTCCTAACATGAGCTAAAATCATTTGCTTATCTGTCAGAGGAAATAACTATATTTTATTCATGCTTTCTTTTCAACTACACTGCACAATAAAAAGCAGGTTTCATGTACAACTACAGTATATATTGCCAACATCCAAAAGTAAGAAACAAGAAACAGTCTTGCTGTGTCTCCATATGACTCTCCACAGTGTGCATTAGAGGCAATATTTCTCCTATCTACTGTAGTTATTAGCTTAATAAGATAATAGAGGTGCAGATACATAAGCAGTAAACAATGACACTGAACATTTCCATGGAAATATAGCATGAGAAGTGGGGTTTCATCACTCGTGAGATGCTTGTTGTAATGGTCAGAAGCATTAATACATTTCTCATATTGGTGTTTTTTGGGGGTGAATTTAGATTCGTTTTTTTATATCTTGCTAAAATTAAAAACAAAGTTGATTTTTGGGTGCATCTGGATTATATTATAACCATACTTTAACGCAAAAAGAATTTCACCAAGAAAAAAATGTCTTACCACTTTGGATCTTAATGACTTAATTTATCTTAATTTCCTAATTTACCTGTTTTTTGCATTGTGTGAATATGTTATATATTTCTTTATTTTAAATTGTCTGTATCTATCGATTTTAATCACAAATATACTATTTTTAGTAAACTGTATCAAACCGTTATGGAAGGAGACATCACACAGATGACAGAATAGATATAAATACACTATATATTTACTTGGGCATTTACTTAAAAATGTTTTGGACCCCTCCAAAATCCCCAAATAAAAATACTAACACATTAACAGATATTATGGATAGTATGTAACACAAGCCAGGTGTCCATTTGTGATACAGTGAATTACGGCAGTTCTAAGCGAGATTTGCCCACCTCGCCGACAAAACATTTTAGTGGCCCTGCTCATGGCGGCGGAGAGAAACATTTGGAGCTTTAAAGTTAATGTCCTGCAATTCTACTCATTTTGCCATGGGTCAGAGAGAACTTTGCAGTTATTAAGCAAATTTCCTGAAATTCAACACGTGGTGCCATTGTCGTTGAAATAATTAAAATTCAGTTTTAAAGCTAATTTACTGCAATTCTAAACATTTTGCCATGACTTATGCCATCTTCATTTGATATCTGAGTGAGAGTGACTAACAAAATCATTGGGGGCCCCCTGGAGGTCAGGGCACCTGGGCAGTAATTTGGCCATTACTACAAGACTTAGATAGCTGGCGAGACTAACTGGGCCTAGCAATCTATAAAATCTTAGCTGACATGGGATAATTGAGTGACTGTCAGTGACTGACATAACAAGAGAAAAACTGCTGATGCAGAACCACATTTCGAAACTGCACGTTGTGTATTCTACTATCCTACATTTTTTTCTGGAGGGGCCTCTAGCGGCTGCTTACTGTATGTCGCTTATCAATAGAAACGGCACTGCAGTAGATGTATTAGATACTTATTTACAGTAACATGATGTGTGATAAATAAAGGACATCCTGAAAGAAAGAGTATTTCTGTGAGACATACAGAGAGCCAGTGGTGTAGTTTCAGCGTGTCTGCAGAAGACTGTACAACCCATCCGGCTGGGCTGAGGTTGCTGGTCTGCCGGGGATTGAGCTGTATACGTGGTATGTATCAGACTAGAGAAAAGAAACAAACAGTTTAACTTCAGTCCTTTAATTCTACAGTACTGTAAATTTAATGTATTCTAAAAGGAAGTAACATCAATCTGAAACTGAGAGTCGTTCACAATAATCAAACACAGTGGGTGATTCTGAACTTACATTGTCGTTTTCAGATTACTTTCCATTTTCTTCAAAAGGACCTGTACAACACAGAGGGAGCCTGAGTGAGTGTTTGTGTGTGTGTGTGTGTGTGTGTATGTGTGTTTGTGTGTGTGTGTGTGTGTGTGTGTGTGTGTGTGTGTGTGTGTGTGTGTGTGTGTGTGTGTGTGTGTGTGTGTGTGTGTGTGTGTGTGTGTGTGTGTGTGTGTGTGTGTGTGTGTGTGTGTGTGTGTGTGTGCACGCGTCAGTGTGGGTGTGGTTCTGCGTGTCACTTTGCTGTGCTTCTCCTCCTGACTCAAACCACCCTGGAGACTTACAGCTCTGTTCTCACGCTTTCAAGATGCTCTGACTAAAAAATGTAAGTTAGTATGGTTGGCATTGAGTGATTAAGTGTTATTGTACTGAGGGTCCCAAATTCACATCCCAGGTCAGGAAGACAGGGACAGAAGACATTCTGTTACAAACTTACCTGAGGGCAAAAATGTGGACGGTACATAGGTGATGAGAGAATAGAACCCAGCATCCCTTGAATCCAACATGCCTGCACTGCTCATAGCTCCCATCACCAAATCATCTACAACAGAAACAAAATGAAAATGAAATTAGAATATGTGTTTGTACATGCATGTGTGTAGTTGTGTTAGTAGTGTGTGCAGTGTTTGATATATTTTGTTTGGAACATACATTGTCTGTGATCATCCTGTCTGGCTGTAGGTCTGAACAACATAAAAGTATAAGAAGGTTGTGGTTAGAACATCTCATCATGGACAATACAGAACTAAAGGTTGATACAATCTGCATCATATTCACAAGGGGAATTCTTACCTCTGAGAATTGGTTTTCTCTGAAAAACAAATTAGGCTAAATGAATGATATTGAATATAGCTTACACTACACAATATCACCAAAAGGAGTTGAAAGATTAACCCATGTCAAAGGCACTTACATTAATATGAGAAAGGAAAATGTTTGCAAATTATTTGTTATGCAGAATCAGAAGTACTCACTGGTCCTCCTGTAGAGACAGACAGCTGTCAATCCCATCAGGAACACCCCCACTCCAGAAGACATACCCACTGCTGCCTGCCATAATTGCACCGCTGTTTGGTGACATGATGACATCAGAAGAGGTCATTAGCTCTTAATCCAAATGTAAATACTTCAATGGTAGACAGGTGTTAGAATACCACTTTATTATTAGTCTTGGTAAACGTTTCCGTTTTCATATATGTGAGAAAAGACAGCTAGTTAGCTAAACATTCTACATTTGAGTCTGTGAAGGAAAATGTTATGTTTGTGCTTTTCTAATAACCAATTAGACTGGGTTCATGCAAGTGACTGATTGATCGTGACTGGGAGGAATCCTCACTATCAGTATAAGCAATTTGGCAGTGCGCCAAGAACATTGTTTTGAAAACCGAAAGGGGTGTCTCAGTTTCAAGGTCTCAGCTTGAAGAGAAGAAGCCTCGTGAGGTATTGGTTGGTCACATGCATGAACCAAACGTTAATGATGAATTCATTATGAATAATGAATAAGCTAAATCTTGCAAATATAACTTACATTTACATTTAAGTCATTTAGCAGACGCTCTTATCCAGAGCGACTTACAAATTGGTGCATTCACCTTATGATATCCAGTGGAACAACCACTTTACAATAGTGCATCTAACTCTTTTAAGGGGGGGGGGGGGGTAGAAGGATTACTTTATCCTATCCTAGGTATTCCTTAAAGAGGTGGGGTTTCAGGTGTCTCCGGAAGGTGGTGATTGACTCCGCTGACCTGGCGTCGTGAGGGAGTTTGTTCCACCATTGGGGTGCCAGAGCAGCGAACAGTTTTGACTGGGCTGAGCGGGAACTGTACTTCCTCAGAGGTAGGGAGGCGAGCAGGCCAGAGGTGGATGAACGCAGTGCCCTTGTTTGGGTGTAGGGCCTGATCAGAGCCTGAAGGTACGGAGGTGCCGTTCCCCTCACAGCTCCGTAGGCAAGCACCATGGTCTTGTAACGGATGCGAGCTTCAACTGGAAGCCAGTGGAGAGAGCGGAGGAGCGGGGTGACGTGAGAGAACTTGGGAAAGTTGAACACCAGACGGGCTGCGGCGTTCTGGATGAGTTGTAGGGGTTTAATGGCACAGGCAGGGAGCCCAGCCAACAGCGAGTTGCAGTAATCCAGACGGGAGATGACAAGTGCCTGGATTAGGACCTGCGCTGCTTCCTGCGTGAGGCAGGGTCGTACTCTGCGAATGTTGTAGAGCATGAACCTACAGGAACGGGTCACCGCCTTGATGTTAGTTGAGAACGACAGGGTGTTGTCCAGGATCACGCCAAGGTTCTTAGCACTCTGGGAGGAGGACACAATGGAGTTGTCAACCGTGATGGCGAGATCATGGAACGGGCAGTCCTTCCCCGGGAGGAAGAGCAGCTCCGTCTTGCCGAGGTTCAGCTTGAGGTGGTGATCCGTCATCCACACTGATATGTCTGCCAGACATGCAGAGATGCGATTCACCACCTGGTTATCAGAGGGGGGAAAGGAGAAAATTAATTGTGTGTCGTCTGCATAGCAATGATAGGAGAGACCATGTGAGGATATGACAGAGCCAAGTGACTTGGTGTATAGCGAGAATAGGAGAGGGCCTAGAACAGAGCCCTGGGGGACACCAGTGGTGAGAGCACGTGGTGCGGAGACAGATTCTCGCCACGCCACCTGGTAGGAGCGACCTGTCAGGTAGGACGCAATCCAAGCATGGGCCGCGCCGGAGATGCCCAGCTCGGAGAGGGTGGAGAGGAGGATCTGATGGTTCACAGTATCAAAGGCAGCCGATAGGTCTAGAAGGATGAGAGCAGAGGAGAGAGAGTTAGCTTTAGCAGTGCGGAGCGCCTCCGTGACACAGAGAAGAGCAGTCTCAGTTGAATGACTAGTCTTGAAACCTGACTGATTTGGATCAAGAAGGTCATTCTGAGAGAGATAGCAGGAGAGCTGGCCAAGGACGGCACGTTCAAGAGTTTTGGAGAGAAAAGAAAGAAGGGATACTGGTCTGTAGTTGTTGACATCGGAGGGATCGAGTGTAGGTTTTTTCAGAAGGGGTGCAACTCTCGCTCTCTTGAAGACGGAAGGGACGTAGCCAGCGGTCAAGGATGAGTTGATGAGCGAGGTGAGGTAAGGGAGAAGGTCTCCGGAAATGGTCTGGAGAAGAGAGGAGGGGATAGGGTCAAGCGGGCAGGTTGTTGGGCGGCCGGCCGTCACAAGACGCGAGATTTCATCTGGAGAGAGAGGGGAGAAAGAGGTCAAAGCACAGGGTAGGGCAGTGTGAGCAGAACCAGCGGTGTCGTTTGACTTAGCAAACGAGGATCGGATGTCGTCGACCTTCTTTTCAAAATGGTTGACGAAGTCATCAGCAGAGAGGGAGGAGGGGGGAGGAGGGGGAGGAGGATTCAGGAGGGAGGAGAAGGTGGCAAAGAGCTTCCTAGGGTTAGAGGCAGATGCTTGGAATTTAGAGTGGTAGAAATTGGCTTTAGCAGCAGAGACAGAAGAGGAGAATGTAGAGAGGAGGGAGTGAAAGGATGCCAGGTTAGCAGGGAGGCGAGTTTTCCTCCATTTCCGCTCGGCTGCCCGGAGCCCTGTTCTGTGAGCTCGCAATGAGTCGTCGAGCCACGGAGCAGGAGGGGAGGACCGAGCCGGCCTGGAGGATAGGGGACATAGAGAGTCAAAGGATGCAGAAAGGGAGGAGAGGAGGGTTGAGGAGGCAGAATCAGGAGATAGGTTGGAGAAGGTTTGAGCAGAGGGAAGAGATGATAGGATGGAAGAGGAGAGAGTAGCGGGGGAGAGAGAGCGAAGGTTGGGACGGCGCGATACCATCCGAGTAGGGGCAGTGTGGGAAGTGTTGGATGAGAGCGAGAGGGAAAAGGATACAAGGTAGTGGTCGGAGACTTGGAGGGGAGTTGCAATGAGATTAGTGGAAGAACAGCATCTAGTAAAGATGAGGTCAAGCGTATTGCCTGCCTTGTGAGTAGGGGGGGAAGGTGAGAGGGTGAGGTCAAAAGAGGAGAGGAGTGGAAAGAAGGAGGCAGAGAGGAATGAGTCAAAGGTAGACGTGGGGAGGTTAAAGTCACCCAGAACTGTGAGAGGTGAGCCATCCTCAGGAAAGGAACTTATCAGGGCGTCAAGCTCATTGATGAACTCTCCAAGGGAACCTGGAGGGCGATAAATGATAAGGATGTTAAGCTTGAAAGGGCTGGTAACTGTGACAGCATGGAATTCAAAGGAGGCGATAGACAGATGGGTCAGGGGAGAAAGAGAGAATGTCCACTTGGGAGAGATGAGGATCCCTGTGCCACCACCCCGCTGACCAGAAGCTCTCGGGGTGTGCGAGAACACGTGGGCAGACGAGGAGAGAGCAGTAGGAGTAGCAGTGTTATCAGTGGTAATCCATGTTTCCGTCAGTGCCAAGAAGTCGAGGGACTGGAGGGAAGCATAGGCTGAGATGAACTCTGCCTTGTTGGCCGCAGATCGGCAGTTCCAGAGGCTGCCTGAGACCTAGAACTCCACGTGGGTCGTGCGCGCTGGGACCACCAGGTTAGAGTAGCAGCGGCCACGCGGTGTGAAGCGTTTGTATGGTCTGTGCAGAGAGGAGAGAACAGGGATAGACAGACACATAGTTGACAGGCTACAGAAGAGGCTACGCTAATGCAAAGGAGATTGGAATGACAAGTGGACTACACGTCTCGAATGTTCAGAAAGTTAAGCTTACGTTGCAAAAAATCTTATTGACTAAAATGATATAGTACTGCTGGCTGGTGAAATAGGCTAGCTAGCAGTGGCTGCGTTGTTGACTTTGTTTGAAAGTGTAGCTGGCTAGGTAACCTCTAACTGGCTAGGTAACCTCGACAATTACTCTAGACTACAGAATTATCTTGGATACAAAGACGGCTATGTAGCCAGCTAAGATCAAACAAATCAAACTGTTGTACTGTAATGAAATGAAATGTAATACTACCTGTAATACTACCTGTGGAGCAAAGCGGAATGCAACTACTCGCTCCAAACCAAACCGGGAGTGCGTATCATAGAGGGAGAGGCAATAGAAGTGTTGTTTCTTGTATTATTGTCTTTTGTGTCTTTAGAGGACTGCTTCACCTTAATGTCCCCTTTCCCTTTTCTTCTGTCCTTATTTTGTCCCACTTTGTCCCTTCTTTGTCCCTTCTTCTCTTCTGCCAACTAGACACTCCTTGTTAGCTAGCTAGCTTCTTTCAGGAATGTCCCTAGCAACTGCCTAGCAACAGGTAAACAACTTAGCTAGCTAAGAAAATGGTATAATTTTATGAAAAATTGTTACTTTTTCAAAAGCCTTTCTTCTTTGTTTGCTGCTTGTTTGGTCTCCTATTCAGTTTGCAGTTTTCTTTTGAGTACTTTACTCTAAAAAAACATTTAAATTTCAATATTTGTAGGAGCTCATCTTTTCAGCTGCTGCTGCTTAATTTGGAACTCCGGAACATGGTTGTCTCTTGTCTCTTTAAGCAGCATATAAGACAACTAATGGGACTTCCCCGGCGGAGCTCCCCGGCGGAGCTCCCGACCGACGTGTACTATAGTACATTAAGTTTGTTGGAACCTCTCCAGCTTGCTGATAATAAATAATTATTAATTTCATATTGACTTCAGGTGTCCCTGATGGAAATTTCCACGACAAGTCATTTAGCAGAGGCTCTTATCCAGAGTGACATACATTAGTGCATTCATCTTAAGATAGCTTGGTGAGGCAACAACATATCACAATCACAACAAGTACATTTTCCATCAACAAAGTAGTTATCAGCAAAGTCAGTGCTAGCAGGAAAAGACAAGTGCATTTTTGCTGTGGGATTACTAAATAAGGATACTTATCCTTATACTGTTTGAATTCACAACGCTGTCTATGGAGCTTTGACCTCCTGTGCACATGCAAGAGAGAGACGGTTTGTTAACAGTTAACACACATCACAACTTAGTAAACACCAATAAACTAAAATCGTGTGGCCATACTCACTTTCAGTTGGACTCTTTGGTGTGTCAGTTGTCAAAGTAAGACTAACAGTCGCATCTAGTGCAAAGCAAAGTCATTGGATCTGGTTATACAATAAGGCATCTTAATGGGATGATTTAATCAATCCAATATCAACCTCTTTTCTAGTAATTAGGCACATTTGTGATGAAAAAATAATACAAAGACCTGGGTAAGACAAAATATGTCTTTTTTTTCTCAGTTGTACTAACTAAAGATGACCAACACACCTGATGTAGGATTCACTGCTGTGCTGGGGGCCAAAGGAGATGAGAAGAGAAATGTACATTTGTTTCATATCAAATAACAGCCCCGTCAATGTGAATGGGAGCGTGCTTGTTGTCTTGGCATCACACTGCCAGGTCTCTGACCTAATCCCTATAGGCTGTCTCATCATTGTCGGTGATCAGGCCTACCACCATTCTGTCGTCGGCAAACTTAATGATGGTGTTGGAGACGTGCATGACCACGCAGTTGAGGGTGAACAGGTAGTACACGAGGGGACTCAACACGCACCTTTGACAGGCCCCTGTGTTGAGGATCAATGAGGCAGATTTTGTTGTTGCCTACCCTTACAACCTGGGGGCGGCCCATCAGGAAGTCCAGGATCCAGTTGCAGAGGGAGGATTTTAGGCCCTGGGTACTTAGTTTAGTGATGAGCTTGAAGGGGAACTATGGTGTTGAACGCTGAGCTTTAGTCAGCAAACATCATTCTCACGTAGGTGTTCCTTTTGTCCAGGTGGGAAAAGGCAGTGTGGAGACCAATAGCGATTGCGTCATTTGTGGATCTGTTGGAGCGGTATGTGAATTGTAGTGGGTCTAGGGTTTCTGGGTTGATGGTGTTGATGTGAGCCATGACCAGTCTTTGAAAGCACGTCATGGCTACCGATGTGACTGCTACGGGCCAGTAGTCATTTAGGCAGGTTACCTTGGTGTTCTCGGGCACAGGGAATATGGTGGTCTGCTTGAAACATGTCGGTATTACAGACTCGGTCAGGGAGAGGTTGAAAATGTCAGTGAAGACACTTGCCAGTTGGTCAGTGCATGCTCTCAGTATGCGTCCTGGTAATCCATCTGGCCCTGCAACCTTGTGAATGTTGACCTGTTTAAAGGTCTTACTCACATCGGCTACGGAGAGCGTGATCTCACAGTCATCCGAAACAGCTGATGATCTCATGCATGGTTCAGTGTTGCTTGCCTTGAAGCAAGCATAGAAGGAATTTAGCTCGTTTGGTAGGCTTTCGTCACTGGGCAGCTCACGGTTGGGTTTCCATTGTAATCCGCAAATCTGCCACATCCGACGAGCGTCAGAGCCAGTGTAGTAAGATTCAATCTTAGCCCTGTATTAGGGCTCTTTCTCTGCACCAGCTAGGACTGTATCGGTTTGCCACATTTATTATTTTGTTATTTGTAAGTGTTCACAGTTTCGTATTGGTGGAGAGAATGGACATATGGGAGAGGAGCGGCCTCCCTACTTCGTCTCCAGCTCCTCTTCAGCCTGCGCTACCAACTTCTCCGGTGGCGTCCGGACCCAGTGCTCTTCGGCTCGCGCCCCCGAGGGAGTACGATGGAACGGCTGCCGGGTGCAAGGGATTCTTGCTTCAGCTTTACCTGGCTACCGTTCGCCCGACTCCCTCTGGAGAGGAGAGTGTGAGCGTCCTCGTCTCCTGCCTGACGGTCAGAGCCCTGGAGTGGGCCAACGCGGTCTGGGAGGGTCCAGACTCACGAGGGACCACTACCCTGAGTTCACCCGCCGATTCCGGGCTGTGTTCGACTACCCACCGGAGGGTCAAGCGGCGTGTGAACGGCTGTTCCACCTTAGGCAGGAGACGAGGGGTGCGCAGAACTTCGCGCTGGAGTTTCGGACCCTGGCCGCTGGAGCGGGGTGGAACGACAGGGCCCTGATGGACCACTACCGGTGTAGCCTCCGGGAGGACGTCCGCAGGGAGCTAGCTTGTCGGGACGCCACCCTCACCCTAGACGAACTCATCGACATGTCAATCCGTCTGGATAACCTGCTAGCTGCTCTCGGGCGTCCAGAGCGGGTCCGGTTTGTTCCACCCCCCAGCACTCCCGCTCCAACACTCATGGAGTTAGGGGGTGCTGAATCTAGGGGAACCGGAGGAGGAGTCTCCTCCTGCACCAGTTGTGGTCGGAGAGAGCACACTGCCGATCGGTGCTGGAGGAGCTCGTCTGGGAGTCGAGATGGCAGGCAGAGCACTGCTCGGACACCCCAGGTGAGTCAGCACCAGACTCACCCAGAGCTCCCTGTTGGTCATATGTTTGTACTAATCTATTTTCCTGAGTTTTCCCCCTCTTCCCAGCATAAGGCGCTAGTCGATTCAGGTGCAGCTGTGAGTTTTATGGACCACGGGTTCGCTCATAGGTTAGGGATTCCGTTGGTGCAGTTAGGCCAACCATTCCCCGTAAACTCCCTAGATAGTCGACCGTTAGGGTCAGGGCCGGTCAGGGAGGCCACGGTTCCACGGGACATAGTAACGCAGGGGGTCATAAGGAGCGGATTAGTCTCTTCCTCATCTCCTGCGTTTCCAGTGATGCTGGGGGTTCTCTGGTTGGCTATTCACAATCGTTAAGATTTCATGGAAACAGGGGGCTCTAAGGGGGTGGTCAGAGGAGTGTTCAGGTAGGTGTATAGGAGTTTCCATCGGTGCAACGACGGTGAAGAGTCCAGACCAGGTTTCCACTGTGCGCATTCCCTCAGAATATGCCGATTTGGCTATCGCTTTCTGTAAAAAGAGGGCGACCCAATTACCACCTCATCGTCGATGGGATTGTGCGATAAACCTCCAGGTAAACGCAGCACTTCCCAGGAGTCACGTGTACCCGCTGTCACAGGAGGAGAAAGTGGCTAAGGAGACATATGTCACTGAATCTCTGGGACAGGGATACATTTGGCCCTCCACGTCACCCGTCTCCTCGAGTTTATTTTTTGTGAAGAAGAAGGAGGGAGGTCAGCGTCAGTGCATTGATTATAGAGGTCTAAATTCCATCACAGTGGGGTTCAGTTACCCGCTACCTCTCATCACTACGGCGGGGGAATCATTTCACGGAGCACGCTTCTTCACAAAACTGGATCTCAGGAGCGCGTATAACTTGGTGCGTATCCGGATGGGAGATGAGTGGAAAACCGCGTTTAGTACCACATCTGGCCATTATGAGTACCTCGTCATGCCGTATGGGTTGAAGAATGCTCCAGCCGTCTTTCAATCCTTCGTAGACAAGATTCTCAGGGACCTGCACGGGCAGGGTGTGGTGGTTGATATCGATGACATTCTGATTTATTCCGCCACACGGAATGTGTGTCTCTGGTACGCAGGGTACTTGGGCGACTGTTGGAGCATGACCTATACGTCAAGGCTGAGAAATGTGTGTTCTCCAAGCAAGCCATCTCTTTCCTGGGGTATCGCATTTCCACATCTGGGGTGGTGATGGAGTGGGACCGCGTTGCAGTCGTGCGTTACCGACCACGGTAAAGGAGGTGCAGCGGTTCTTAGAGTTTGCCAATTACTACCGGAGGTTTATCCGGGGTTTTGGCCAGGTGGCTGCTCCCATTACCTCACTGCTGAAGGGGGGGCTGGTGCATTTGCGGTGGTCAGTGGAGGCGGGCAGAGCGTTTATTCGTCTGAAGGAGCTGTTTACCGATGCTCCCGTATTGGCGCATCCAGACCCCTCTTTGGCATTCATGGTGGAGGTGGATGCGTCCGAGGCTGGGGTTGGAGCCGTGCTATCAGAGCGCTTGGGCACGCCACCGAAGCTTCACCCCTGCGCTTTTTTTCGAGGAAGCTCAGTCCGGCGGAGCGAAACTATGACGTGGGGGACCGGGAGTTGCTGGCTGTGGTAAAAGCTCTGAAGGTGTGGAGACATTGGCTTGAGGGGGCTAAACACCCTTTTCTCATCTGGACTGACCACCGTAATCTGGAGTACATCCGAGCAGCGAGGAGACTGAATCCTCGCCAGGCAAGGTGGGCCATGTTTTTCACTAGATTTCGGTTCACCATCTCTTATAGACCAGGTTCCCTTAAGACTAAGGCCGACGCGCTGTCCCGTCTCTATGATACCGAGGAGCGGTCCACCGATCATACTCCCATACTTCCGGCCTCATGTCTGGTGGCACCGGTGGTATGGGAGGTGGACGCGGACATCGAGCGGGCGTCAAGGTTAGAACCCACGCCACCACAGTGTTCAGCGGGCCGAAAGTACGTGCCGCTTGGTGTTCGTGACAAATTGATCCTGTGGGCCCACACACTACCCTCCTCGAGTCATCCGGGAATTGAGAGGACGGTGTGGGGTCTTAGGGGGAAGTACTGGTGGCCACTGTAGCGAAGGACGTAAGGTTTTATGTCTCCTCCTGTTCGGTGTGCGCTCAGACTAACGCTCCTAGACACCTGCCTAGAGGGAAGTTACAGCCCCTCCCCATTCCACAACGGCCTTGGCCACATCTGTCGGTGGACTTCCTCACCGACTTTTCCCCCTCTTAGGGGAACTCCACGATCCTGGTCGTTGTGGATCGGTTTTCGAAGTCCTGCCGTCTCCTCCCGTTGCCCGGTCTCCCTACGGCCCTGCAGACTGCGGAGGCCCTGTTTACCCATGTCTTCCGGCACTACGGGTTGCCTGAGGACATAGTTTCTGATCGGGGTCCCCAGTTCACGTCCCGGGTTTGGAGGGCGTTCATGGGGCGTCTGGGGGTCTCGATCAGCCTGACCTCAGGTTTTCACCCCGCAATGGGCAGGTGGAGAGAGTGAACCAGGATGTGGGTAGGTTTCTGCGGTCGTATTGCCAGGACCGGCCAGGAGAATGGGCGAGGTACGTCCCATGGGCGGAGGTGGCCCAAAACTCACCCCGCCACTCCTCCACAAACCTGTCGCCTTTCCAGTGCGTGTTGGGCTACCAGCCGATCCTGGCACCGTGGTATCAGAGCCAGACCGAGGCTCCTGCGGTGGAGGAGTGGGTGCAGCGCTCAAAGGATACCCGGAGAGCCGTCCAGGAATCGCTAAAACGGGCTGGTGGGGGGCAGAAGGTGAGTGCTGACCGCCACCTTAGTGAGGCCCCCGTGTTCGCACCGGAGGACCGGGTCTGGCTCTCGACCCGAAACCTGCCCCAGAGCCTGCCCTGCCGGAAGCTGGGGCCGCGGTGTGTGGGGCCATTTAAAGTCCTGAGGACGATAAACGAGGTGTGCTATAGGTCACAGCTCCCTCCTTACTATCACATTAACCCCTCGTTTCATGTGTCTCTCCTCAGGCCGGTGGTAGCTGGTCCCCTGCAGGAAGGTGAGGTGCCGGAGGTCCCTCCGCCCCCTCTGGACATCGAGGGGTCCACAGCGTACACGGTACGTTCCATTCTGGACTCTAGACGCCGGGTGAGTGGCCTGCAGTACCTCCTGGATTGGGAGGGGTACGGTCCGGAGGAGAGGTGCTGGGTACCGGTGGAGGACATCTTGGATCCATCACTGCTGAATGATTTCCACCGCCTCCATCTGGATCGCCCTGCGCCTCGCCCTCCGGGTTGTCCTCGAGGCCGGTGTCGGCGCGCTGCGGGAGCCGTGCGTCAGGAGGGGGTACTGTCACGACTTCCACCGAAGGTGGCTCCTCTCCCTGTTCGGGCGGTGCTCGGCGGTCGTCGTCACTGGTCTACTAGCTACCACCGATTCCTTTTTGTTTTCTGTTATTTTTTTCTTGATTGTTTTCACCTGTTACTTATTTGTTGTTAATTATGGCCTATTTAAACTTCCAGGGCCCGCCTGCTTTTGTGCGAGCTTATTCTCACTGTCAGTGGTGAAATTGTTTTGCTTATACAGTACGTATTTTGCTGTCTGCTATTTTTCCCTGGTTTTGGGGACATACCTGTTTATTGGTCATTTTGCCTGTTTGTTGGCTAGACCCAGCTTAATTCTTGGCGCACGGATCTCTTTAACGGGATCATTTTCGTAAACAACCGCTGAATTGCAGAGCGCCAAATTCAAAAAAGATTACTAAAAATATTTATTTTCATGAAATCACAAGTGAAATATACCAAAACACAGCTTAGTTTGTTGTTAATCCACCTATCGTCTCAGATTTTGAAAATATGCTTTACAGCGAAAGCAATCCAAGCGTTTGTGAGTTTATCGATCACTAGACGAAACATTACGAACAGCTAGCAGCAATGTAGATTGGTCACGAAAGTCAGAAAAGCAATAAAATTAATCGCTTACCTTTGATGATCTTCGGATGTTTGCACTCACGAGACTCCCAGTTACAGAATAAATGTTCCTTTTTTTCGATAAATATTATTTTTATATCCAAAAACCTCCATTTGGTTGGTGCGTTATGTTCAGAAATCAACAGGCTCGAGTGGTCATGAAGGGCAGACGAAAATTCCAAATAGTATCTGTAAAGTTCGTAGAAACATGTCAAACGTTTTTTATAATCAATCCTCAGGTTGTTTTTAACATAAATAATTAATAATATTTCAACCGGACGGTAAACTATTCAATACAATAGATAAAAAAAATGTTGAGCTACAACTTTCGCGCGCATGTACTAATCAAAGGACACCTGGCTATCCACTGACGCGTTTTGATAAATCTCGCTCATTTTTCAGAATAAAAGCTTGAAACTATGTCTAAAGCCTGTTCACAACCTGTGGAAGCCATTGGAAAAGGAATCTGGTTGGTATCCCTTTAAATGGAGGATAGGCAGGCAATGGAACAGGGATTTTTCAAAATAAGAGGCACTTCCGGGTTGGATTTCCTCAGGTTTTCGCCTGCAAAATCAGTTCTGTTATACTCACAGACACTATTTTGACAGTTTTGGAAACTTTAGAGTGTTTTCTATCCTAATCTGTCAATATTCTAGCATCTGGGCCTGAGAAATAGGCCGTTTACATTGGGAATGTTATTTTTCCAAACAAAAACATTCTGCCTCCTAGCGTCAAGAAGTTAATAAACGTATGCATTGGAAGCATTGCTCTCTGCGCATGACTCCACACCCACCACTCCTAGCTATCCATGACAATAACAGTGAAGTGTATAATTTTATAAACCACCTACTTACCCTGAACAGTGACTGAGACAGGGTTACTTAAAGGAGATGTGTGAGACTTCCCTACAGCGTAGTAACACGTCACTTTGACCACAGCTGGTAATGTTTGATCTGCCCTCTTGAGCAGCTCTGTTCCTGTTATTGTCTGCGTACACGATGAGTCTAGAAGATTTTTACCCCCCTCTCTGTAGAAGTAACAGTGAGACACATGGAGAGATGGAGGAGTCTCACAACTCAGCTGAACTGATTCTGTCTCTCTGATGACTGTAGAACTCACTGTCACCTGAGGAAGGTCTGTGAGAATAGAGGAATTTAGCATTTAGCATTTAGTGGTTTTGGGAAATGTACTGATTCCCTAATCCCTCCTTGTTATTTCAGACTTGAGGATCTTGAGTCCATTACCTCATGCAGCGACAGAATGGGAAATTAAGGAGATATAATATATTGCTTGATTGTTTCATGTAATAGCTTATGACAACACACAGTATGATAACATATCACAAGAGGAACATGGTAATGATGGCACAACAGTACATTGTTTACAACCATTGAAATAGTCTTCTTACCCTGAATTGTGACTGTTGACGGCTCACTGTATATGGATATAAACTGTGAACCTGTAGCACTGTACTGACATTGTATTTTGACCTCAGCTGGTGAACTCTGACCTGTCCACTTCACCAGTTGTGTTCCTGCGAGTGTCTGTTGACAGGGTGATGGTAGGGTGAATTCCACTTGCCCTTCCATTTTGAAGTAACACTCAGAGACAGATGGAGGAGTCTGACAGTTCAGCTGAACAGAGTCTCTCTCATTGATGACTGCAGGAATCACTGTTAGACTGGGCTGAGGAAGATCTGTGAGATCAGAGGGATGATGGAGTGTCTTTTTTAATTGAATTATAAATTCATTCAATGTTTAACTACTCATACTCATACAGATAACGTACCACTTAATATTATATGAGTTTGAAAGAGAAAAACAATTAAGACACTGTTGTCTATTTAAGCAATAAACAATGAGAACGTGCCAGGAACAGCCCTTAGGGGGGAGTTATCACACAATAATCCTCGGGTTCGATGGGCATTTTGATTTTGTAAAACGGTTGCCAACATTTAAACAAAAGATTAAGGACATGTCTTTCATTAAAGACCTATTATTGTGTTTTATTTTCATCCTTCCACCAGGACAAATGCTCATTTTGGGACGTTGCTATTTGGGCACAGCCAAACAACGGAAGAAGTGGATTTTTCTGACCAGAACTGTCCCAGAGCTTGGGGAAGTGTGTCTGCGCTTGTGCTGCAGGTGCGCCAGACGAAAAACTTTACTAGCATCATACATATCGGTGAATCGCTGTGACATATGAAATACATGTGATAGTGTAATCAATCTGTAAAAACTACGTAAAAAAGTAACAAACGTGTTAAATGATTATGTGACGTACAGTCATATCCAGGTCCTGATTGGTCAACAAGCTGATTTTACGCTTCAAATAGTGTTATTTGACACATCAAACAGTGTTATTTCACGTGTATCTTGTTTGAAATGCAAAGACCCAAATGGTGTTCCATACTTTCCAGTGAACGACACACTGACATCACGTACAGATGCACGTGACTCTTGACTGCAGTAAGAAAGCCTAGATTTTTTTTTAACTTCTAAACAAAATAACTTTTTGGGGGCTCTCGTACGCTGACAATGATGTGTTGATTCTTGCTTGAACAGTCACTAAGATTATATATGGTTGTGATCTTTGTAAAATAACTATTTTGGATGCAGCAAGTTGTTAGCTAGAATGCTAACGCTCACTGACATAGCAATAGGCTGTCGCAAAAGATAGCCCAAAGAGACATTTTACTGGATGAAGTTGAAGTAATTTAAGTATAATGTAGTTGATTTGCAATGATGACACAAACATTATATTAAGCAGGACATTCATACGAGCCTTAAACTCCAATTATAATTCAAAAGTAGTGTGAAATTCACTCATAAGCAACATGTAAATAGAGGCTTTTATTGTTGGCGTTCTGTTCTGTCACCATAGTGGATTGAGCAGTCAAATGGAATAGTGAATAGACAATTTTTTGTGTTTGTAAACGTTGCCGCACGAGAGCGATGCGAGCAACGTTTGCAAACACAAAAAATAGTCTATGCACTATTCCATTTGACTGCTCAATCCACTATCTCATCAGCCCAGCCAGGCAATTTATAAACTTGATCTCCACTGTAAAAAGCATTTAGATATTATATTCCATTTATTTTAGACTAGCATTTGGTTTTCAACAGCAGAGATTTGTATTAATCTTGCTGTCTGTCTCATTCCATGGGGATGCTGACCCATGTTGACTCCAATCCTTTCCACAGTTGTGTCAAGTTGGCCTTAAGGTGGTGGATCATTCTTGATACACACAGGAAACTGTTGAGCGTGAAAAACCCAGTACTGTTACAGTTCTGGCACCTTCTACCATACCCCGTTCAAAGGCACTTAAATATGTTGTCTTGCCCTTTCCCCCTCTGAATGGCACACATACACAATCCATGTCTTCAACATGTCTCCTCGCCTTCATCTATTTACTGATTTAAGTGGCTTTAACAAGTGACATCAATAAGGGATCATAGCTTTCACCTGGATTTGCCTGGTCAGTCTATGTCATGTTAATGTTTTGTATACCCAGTGTATACAGCATCTCGTGGAAGGATGAAATCTTATGGATGAATTCATCGAAATAACGTTTTTATTGAAAATAAGTCAATTATTATTTGAATATTTTGGTAACCCGTTGTTTTGTCTGGTAGCCCAAAAAGTTACATATTGAAGCTTTAAATTCATAATAATGATACTGACCTTTGGCTTTGATGTACTGGAAGGTATCTGGACATAACAAAATGGGTCATTATCATGCTCTTTTTGCCATTATGAAAAATAAGAAAACATGAGATGGGAACACTTTACACAAGTTGGCGAAGCGGAACAGTCTATAATGCATTCACAGCCATGTTATCAAGCAGTGGTCATTCTTATCTGAACAAAATGTAAAATAATGACAGAGAAATATAAATCAATAGGATGATCAGTGGAATAAGACACACTTATTATAACCATAACATGTTGAAATATTAAGAGTTCCTAAAGTAAAAGACTAAAAGAGGGGAAAGAAGAATGAAATATCCTGTAGCACAAACAGATGGAGCGGAAAAATAACTCACCGAAAAGGAGGATGAGCAAAAACAGATGACCAGCCATATCAGGGATGAACAACGTAATTATTTAGAGAGATACGTACATACTGTTAGTCTGACTTCACAGAAGATGTTGGCAGTGACTGGGACAAAGAATACATGTTTCAATAGAAATGTAGATGTGGGGCTTGTTCACAGGAAAACCACAGATGTCTCATATAGCAACTGTGGGCTAATGTCATGTTGCAGAGGACAAGGAGGCTGAACATTCAGAATCATTTATCTGTAATTATTTTTAGGTTCTCAAGCTATCTGTCTTTAACAGATTTTATTTTGTATCATTACTGCCGACAATTCGATTTTTATAACCAACAACCTAACTTGTCTGTCTGAGAAAAATATTTATCTTCGACTTCTGTTTTAAGTTTTTGACTGCTGCACAAAGTTCAACTACAAAAACCCTGCATTTGTGGTTGAGAGTTTGACCATCTCTAAAATGTAGAAGGGTTTTCATATTTCATTTCATTTATGTTTGGTGAGTCATGTTTAATAATATGCCAGAGCTGTGAAGGTAAACTGATAAGCTCAGTAAAGTAAAGGAAAGGATGGAAGGAAGGAACGGAGGAGAGAAGAAGAAGCGAGTTCACACTACTCGGACTGATCAGTTTACCTTGAATACTCTAACTGGTACCTAAATGTCAGCGCCTGTTCAGGTAAACCGCGTCAGCCCCGGGAAGCCCCTTTGTTAATCAGGCCCTGGACGTACCCCAACAACAGAATGGTGTGGGCATATACCTGTATAAAAAAATATTAAATCAAGTATACTGCTGATTGGCCAGCTCAGCCAGTGAGCCAACATGATATAATGTTCAATGAGGAAATGGCAAGCATTATGGAAATTGTCTGTTTTGTGTTGCAAGTTTAGATGTTTTGTTGTTGTTTGTTTTATCAAGTTATGCTTTGGCTACAAATACGAGAATAGGATTAGTGATGGGGAAACAAAGCTTCCTGGAGCATTGAGATTTTCCAGCTAATTGTCTGAAATAGGTTAATTACTCAAGGCTTTGATCAAGTTCACACTAGTGACACCTGCTGGTATAAAGGATTTAGAGCAGCCAAATTATTATAGATTATGTCCCACACCCCATAGAGTGTGTGCAGTGTAGCCTTTTTGTCTTCTACCAATCAGGTGGTTGTTCGATAAAACAAAGCTTTGGACGTCATTGACCACGTGCTTCTGATAAAGTTATACGGGCGTCAGCACTCTGCAATTTCAACGCATGCCTCAGAGCTCAGGCATCAACATTATTTGGGTACGAAGTAACAGAACATACTTTTTTTTAAAGTGAGATATCCACTGGACAGTTACTTTTAATAGGCTCCTTGTGGCAACTAGGCTTTGTTAACCCAAGTAATTAAATCAAGAAAAATGTGATCCAAGGTGAATGGACTTTATTTTCTGAATGTGATAGTAGCTTACTTGCCAAATGAGCCAAACTTCATGGTACCAGTTTTGAATATAAAGTGGTGTGTTTATTAGAAAAGTCAACATTATATGACAAACATATTGAACATGGGCTTGCTGTTTAATATAATGTAGCTCAACGTGTGATCACTCTCCCTTACCAGCTTGCAGTCAGGGGTAGGGTCAAGGAGCCCAAGCCAAAGGCCACTGAGAACACTGATCCCAATGTGGAGACGGGTCCAAAGGCTGCCAAGGTTGGAGCCAAGAAGACTAAGGACAAGGAAGCCGGTAAACTGAATCCACTGAATTGATTGTGCTCATCATTCCTAGGATTTAGACATCACCCTATAATCTGCCCAATTGTATGGGATCATTGTTATTGAGTTACACCCATTGCAATGGAGGACATTTAACATTGCTCATTCAATGACTTGTATGGGTATCTCACTTCTCCTCATTGTGTCCATGATTGCATGTATACACACACATCACTAACTCTTGTTTCTAGAAGCTGAGAAGAAAAAGGCTACAGCCAAAAAGCAGAAGGAGAAACCTTCAGAGGCAAGTGTGGTTTCAGTTATGTTCTGACTATTGGCATTGTTCAAGTGGTTTTGGTGTATAGGGACTTTTTTTACACTTTTGTCATTGGTACTGTTCCCTAATTGGGCTTTACCATGGTTAAATTGAATCTCAAATGGTAAATGCTACCACAAACCAGCAGCATTGCAAACCTGTCATTTTCATCTTTCAGGATGCGAAACTCAGGAAGTCCGCAAAAGCATCTGCTTCCAAGGTGGCCCCTGCTAAGAAGCCCAAGTCGAAGAAGACAATGGGGAAGAGGGGACAGCTGAGGATCAACCCAAAGCACAGAAGACTACCAAGGGTGAAGTGGCAGCCAAGAAGGGTGCAAAGGCCAAAGCTTTCCAGAAGCCTGCAGAGGGTGATGAAGGGGACACTGCTGCTCCTGAAGCTAAAACCACAGGGAAATGAGGCAAGGGGGGCAGCAGCAGAGTGACTGCACTCCTTTTATTCACTTTATATGTTTTTAAATAAAGCAGTTTTTTGTACTACTTGTTTGTGGCATTTAAGTGTAGACCTAGCTGCTGTAAAATGTAATCTCCACTTTTCCTGTAGATAAGTGTTGGTGGTAGCTAGGGGTTTGTAAAGATGTTTAATGATTCACTGATGCAAGTTTATATATATATATAAATAAAAAGCTGTTAAGTTCTTGTTTCTTGCACCTGCTTAATCAGTACCCTCTTCTGCCAGATGAATTGTATCACTAGTACAGTGACTTCCCGGTTCCTGGAAAATATTGATGGTTAAGTTGTTTTCTATACAGTCAGGACTTTGTTGTTCATCCATCATAGGTTGATGACCACGGCACGATTCGTTGGGAAAATCTGGTACAGTGAGTGTGCAGATAGTTGAGTTCCATCTGAGCCTGGAACACACTGGACATGACATCTTGGTACCAGTCTCCTGAGGGACGGCCCTGATACTGGTCTTTCGCTGTTCTCTCCACCATGGAATTTTTGATGCTGCTGGTTTGTGGTAGCAGTCTATCTATAGAGTTAGAACTAACCATCTCAAAATAAACATTTCCCATAACTATGAAGCTATGGGAAATTATTCAAAACTTTTCTGTTATGGGTCAGTGCCCACAATGGTGCAATGCAACATGTTGTACCATTTCAGTTTGTCCACAAGGGGGTGCAAGAACTAATTGGGTCTTCAGTTTGATATTCAAAGGTACCCAAACCAGAACATTGCTGTCCACTGGTGCTCCTGGTTCTTTATTCCCTGGAAGTTTAACCAGCTTTTACTCAACCACCCCTAAGGAGAAAAATAAATCATTAATGCTGTGGACCTCAAGGCCTGGATTTGAACAAGGATACACGGGAAGAGAGCATAGGCAACGCAATTGAAGCTGTCACCTATCTTTTTTCATTTTAATATCACCTTTATTTAACCAGGTAAGGTAGTTGAGAACATGTTCTCATTTACAACTGCGACCTGGCCAAGATAAAGCAAAGTAGTGCAACAGAAACAACACAGTTACACATGGAATAAACAAGCATAAGGTCAATAACATAATAGAAAAAAAGAAAGTCTATATACAGTGTGTGCAAATGGCATGAGGAGGTATGACAATAAATAGGCCATAGTAGCAGAGTAATTACAATTTAGCAGATTAACACTGGAGTGATAGATGAGCAGATGATGATGAGCAGGTGATGGTGTGTAGGTAGTGATATTGGTGTGCAAAAGAGCAGCAAAGTAAATAAAAACAATATGGGGATGAGGTAGGTAGTGGGCTATTTACAGATGGACTTTGTATAGCTGCAGCGATCGGTTAGCTGCTCAGATATCTGATGTTTAAAGTTAGTGAGGGAAATGTAAGTCTCCAGCTTCAGCGATTTTTGCAATTTGTTCCAGTCACTGGCAGCAGAGAACTGGAAGGAAAGGTGTCCAAAGCAGGTGTTGGCTTTGGGGATGACCAGTGAGATATACCTGCTGGAGCGCGTGCTACGGGTGGGTGTTGTTATCGTGACCAGTGAGCTGAGATAAGGCGGAGCTTTATCTAGCATAGACTTGTAGATGACCTGGAGCCAGTGGGTCTGGCGACGAATATGTAGCGAGGGCCAGCCGACTAGAGCATACAGGTCGCAGTGGTGGGTGGTATAAGGCACTTTGGTAACAAAACGGATGGCACTGTGATAGACTGCATCCAATTTGCTGAGCAGAGTATTGGAAGCTATTTTGTAGATGACATCGCCAAAGTCGAGGATCGGTAGGATAGTCAGTTTTACTAGGGTAAGTTTGGCGGTGTGAGTGAAGGAGGCTTTGTTGCGAAATAGAAAGTTGATTCTAGATTTGATTTTGGATTGGAGATGTTTGATATGAGTCTGGAAGGAGAGTTTACAGTCTAGCCAGACACCTAGGTATTTGTAGTTGTCCACGTATTCTAGGCAGAACCGTCCAGAGTAGTGATGCTAGTCAGGCGGGCGGGTGCGGGCAGCGAACGGTTGAAAAGCATGCATTTGGTTTTGCTAGCGTTTAACAGCAGTTGGAGGCCACGGAAGGAGTGTTGTATGGCATTGAAGCTCGTTTGGAGGTTAGTTAACACAGTGTCCAAAGACGGGCCAGATGTAAGCAGAATGGTGTCGTCTGCGTAGAGGTGGATCAGGGAATCAACCACAGCAAGAGCGACATCGTTGATATATACAGAGAAAAGAGTCGGCCCGAGAATTGAACCCTGTGGTACCCCAAAAGAGACTGCCAGAGGTCCGGACAACAGGCCCTCCGATTTTACCCTCTGAACTGTACCTGCGAAGTAGTTGGTAAACCAGGCGAGGCAGTCATTTGAGAAACCAAGGCTATTGAGTCTGCCAATAAGAATACGGTGATTGACAGAGTCGAAAGCCTTGGCCAGGTCGATGAAGACGGCTGCACAGTACTGTCTTTTATCGATGACGGTTATGATATTGTTCAGTACCTTGAGCGTGGCTGAGGTGCACCCGTGACCAGCTCGGAAACCGTATTGCACAGCGGAGAAGGTACGGTGGGATTCGAAATGGTCAGTGATCTGTTTATTAACTTGGCGTTCAAAGACTTTAGAAAGGCAGGGCAGGATGGATATAGGTCTGTAACAGTTTGGGTCTAGAGTGTCATCCCCTTTGAAGGGCGCTAGCACGCGGGAGACATGGTGTTTAAAGTTAGCAGTCCGTGGTAAGTAGAAACGTCTGCTCCGTCGTCCGCCAAAGGCCGGTTGAAGGCACAGCTGATGGAATTACGTCTGCAGACCAGTCGTGGTGGTACGCGGGGCGCCGTGTCGACGAAGGGACCGGGCCAGATGGCGAAAGAGGTATTGTAGTTGTGGGAATTTCGTTTGCTAGCCGGGAGATGTGCCTGGCTCAGGGCTAGCTTCAGGGCTGGGTCACTCAGTTGAAGATAGCTAGCTGTGATGATCAATGGTCCAGGAGTTTACGGCAGGAATCTGGTGTTGTAGTGGAGAAAAACAGTCCGAGGCTGGCAGGTTTTATCCAGGCTAAAAAAAATGGCTGGTACCTGAGCAGAGGGTAAATGCCGCTAGCAGTGGCTAACAATGACTAAATGACTAGTAACTTAGCTAATTAGCTGGCTACCTTCTGCCCCATTGGCTAGAAAGGTCTCGCCTGCCTTCCATCTTTGAGGACATTGTTAGAGCTCGACTAGCTTGTCAATATAGGCAATATTTTCTACACATCAAAAACATGAGGTTGAAATAGAAACTGGGTGTGTTGACTCAATCCTTCATTTTTAAAACTGCATGTTTATTTGTTTAAAAAAAAATTAAGTGTATATTTCATTGACACTAATAGAAACAGTACGGAAGCACTGAAAGACTGAGCAGTTTCACAGCTCTTCAAGTATGTTCATTCAGTTTATAGATTAGTTTATAGTCTCAGCAGGGGCAGATCCAACAGGCCAGGCCAAGAGTGCGGGGCTTCAAGCTGAGAATATTCCGACTCAGTCCTGATCCAATCAGGCCCAACGTCGCGTTTAGCTCATCCAATAGAATTAAGTCAAGAACCCATCACTTGCTTGATCCAGTGATAAATTAGATTTTGTCCATAGCAGTGCACTGTAGCTAGTCACATCATTCCTCCCAGAAAGAAGAGCGATTTGGTGAAATGGGCAAAGACTGGGGTGATTGAGAAGAGGGGCAGAGGAAGACAAACACGGAAGAGAACATATTGGTAGTAAGAAAAGGGAGAAAGGAGAGATTTTAGGGTTAAAGAGAGAAAAGGAAGAGAGATTTTGGGTGGAGAGAAAAGGAGTGCAAAAAAAGGGTAAAGTCACTAGCCATGTGGATCATCAACATGCCAGCTGTTAACCTTCCCAATCCTGCCACAAGAGAAAGACCTCAAGCATCTGCATTAAGGACTACAATAACAAGAAGAAACAAATTCAGTACCACTTGAATCAATTCTAAAGCAAGAAAATGTCTTCCACTTGTAAACAATTTCACTGGCTCATCATCCTCCTCCTTTCCGCTAAGCCCACCCTTTGTGCTGGCCTGGCTCCACCACATGCATCAGAGGCAGAGTACGGGTTTGTTAGTCAGTCATCCCCCGCCCCTCACACCAGGCCCCGCCTCTGTCCCTCATTGTTCAGGGAGCCCCAGCCCGCCGTCGCCTCCCTTCCTCACTCATTGAGAGAGCCCCACCCCTGTAGGTCAAATCAGGGACATCAGGAAGCCATCCAGTTACTGCGAGATGACCTCCCAGTTCTTCCACAGGAAAGCGAGGAGGATGACGAATAGCAGCGTGGAGAAGGTGCGGCTGCGCGTCATTAAACTCTAACTGTTTTAAAGTCACCATTGGCCTCATGGTAAAATCTCTGAGCGAGTTTCTTCCTCTCCGGCAGCTAAGTTAGGAATGATGCCAGTATCTTTGTTGTGACTGTTTATATTGATACACCATCCAAAGTGTAATTGTGTAATTTTACCAATAACTGTCCTTTGTGAGGCATTAGACAACCTCCCTGGTATTGTTGGTTGAATCTGTGTTTGAAATTCACAACGCGACTGACCAACTTTACAGATAATTGCAAGTGTGGGGTACAGAGATCAGGTAGTCATTAAAAAATAATGTTAAACACTATTATTGCACACAGAGTGAGTACATGCAAAGTATTATGCGACTTGTTTAGCAATATTTTACTTCTGAACTTATTTTGGATTTCCATAACAAAGGTGTTGAATACTCATTGACACTTTATTTTTGCTGACATAATTCCACTTTGACATTTATTTACATTTTTTATTTTACCTTTATTTAACTAGGCAAGTCAGTTAATAACAATTTCTTATTTACAATGACAGCCTAGGAACAGTGGGTTAACTGCCTTGTTCAGGGGCAGAACGACAGATTTTTACCTTCTCAGCTCGGGGATTTGATCTAGCAACCTTTCGATTACTGGCTCAACGCTCTAACCAATGATGAGTCGAACCACAGAGTGAAGGAAAAGCAGCCAACAAGTGCTCAGCATATGTGGGAACTCCTTCAAGACTGTTAGAAAAGCATTCCAGGTGAAGCTGGTTGAAAGAATGCCAAGAGTGTGCAAAGCTGTCATCAAGGCAAAGGGTGGCTATTTGAAGAATCTCAAATATAAAATATATTTTGATTTGTTTAACACTTTTTTGGTTACTACATGATTCCATATGTGTTATTTCATAGTTTTGATGTCTTCACTATTATTCTACAATGTAGAAAATAGTAAAAAGAAAGAAAAACCCATAAATGAGTAGGTGTTCTAAAACTTTTACAGGTAGTTTATACAAATCATTTACTTTGCAACCTCATGGTAATTTTTTATAATTAGTATTAACCTATGTCATACTTCTACCATGTTCCAATGCATCATTATATATTACAAGATAGGTAACCATTTAATGTAATTCAAACAATTGCAGTGCTGCTTTTCACATGTATTCTTATAACAAGACATGGGCTAGTTGTAAAACACAGTATGTAATGTGACTGACGCAGAACCTACATCTCCATGTAAATACAACTGGTATCTTAGTGGAAGTCACATGAATAATACAGTTTGAACTCCGCTTCACTGTCAGTAATTACACTGCTCTTTTATTAATAACATACATGAGAAGAATAGTAAACTAACAAAAGAAAATTGCAGACACTGCTCTTTGCTTTGGTATTACCCTGCCATTTGCAACATATCATGCCAAGGAAGAAGGCAGTAACTGCTGTTTAAGGGTCAAAGGTCATGTCAGAGGTCAGGGTCAACATGCATAAAATATTAACTAATAGTAAGGCAACAGATCACCACATCTCAAATGATCTCCCCAGAATTCATTTGGCTGGACAATTAAACTTGGAAGACATTTTTCTCAGTTCCACGCTGTGAGTAGTTACTGCCTTTTTGCTTGGTAGGGCAGAATATTAATTTATAAACGTAATATATAAATATATCATAACCATTGCATAATCAATTGCTCACCTTTTCTGGCCATGAAGAGTTCATATTCACGAAGTAACCATACGACAAATTACCATGACATCTGGTACAGATTTGCCTTGTGACGGGAAACGTTTCACGGAAATAGGTAAATCAGAGGGGCTGATAAATATGTTTTCGGGGTACGGGATGTCGCCTGCAGTGACAGGAGACTAGATTAATGTGTACAAGTCTCACTGAGCGAAGAGGCTAACTACACCCTATATCAGAGACACAGATTCACCGAATCGTCATGGTAAAACCTATCAGAGACACATTGAATCACCATGGTAACCCACAGAGATACAGTACACAGGGTTAACTAAAGAGATCTATTGAGTGGGGTGTGGGGGTGGAAAATAGGCTGCAGATGACACTCAATCACAAGTTAGGGAGAGTGAGTTACTGTATATTAGAGAAGCTGAGTTGTGTTGTACAGCTCATCTCTCTTACTGCTGTCTGTAATTAATGTGCCCCACTTTCTTCCCACTGAGGGACGGAGAGGATCAGGATCACACTGTTGTTCCCTGTTGTCTATCAGCCTCTTCCTTCCTCTAACTGCTCTCATCCCTTAGTCTGTTGTAAAATATCCCTCCTTTACTATCACCTCCCCTGTTTAATACTGTAACCTCCTCCAACAATCCCTGTCCCCAGAGGTTCTGTAGATCTAGTACCAGAACTGTTTATTTTCATAAGAACACATCACTCTCTCTGTGTCAGAATCACTTCAAACACCCTGGTTGTAGGCTACTGATGGGATTCCATCACTGAGTGTAGTGCTGTGGGTTGCTATTGCCTGCTGAAATCTGTGGGAATGACGCCATCTTTTGGCTAGAAAAGGAGTATTCCCTTCTGTTTCTGTGACTTGGTTTTCCAGTTGTGATTAATTATGCTGAGGTGCTGAGGGTGGAATGGAATATATAGTGTATTTTATAAGATCTTTTGAAATAGTAGGATTTGTTATTTTCCATTTACACAACATTTGTTGATTGAGGCTAATATCGGTGCTTCTCTGTGTTCCTGTTTTACTCCAGGAAATGAGAATAAGAGTGTGGTTTGGGCCAGCACTGCCATACAACTGCTGGATGACAGGAAGTCGCCTATTGTTGCTTGTAAGCTCCCTGAAAAGCCCCTATATTCTCCCTTAACTTCTCCCTGACATAGAGAGCTACTGTACCTGTTATAGGCTTGTAACTGTAATGTTTTAAACGATATTAAGCCTCCTTTGAAGACGTGAAGAAACTCTTTAATACATTTTAAAATCCAGGACATCAAGTGTTACCTTATAGACAACAACGGATTTATTCTGGTCACAGAGGACAACTCTCAGGTACCATTAATAATATACTAGACGTGTGTGTCCTGTAGCTCCCCTGGTTCCTAGTATTTACATTTAAATAAACATCTTCTTCCTCAGACGGGGCTGTTCTTTGGAGAGGTGGAGAGTGCTGTTATGAACAAGCTGCTTCTCATGGGCTCCTTCAAAAGGTTAGAGGAGAAATCATGTTACAGTCATACCCTGAACACACACACACACACACACACACACACACACACACACACACACACACACACACACACACACACACACACACACACACACACACACACACACACACACACACACACACACACACACACACACACACACAATGAATGGTCTATTTTCTCTTCTCTCTAGGATCACTCTGTATGACTACCAGGCTCTCTGTAGAGAGTATGCTGGCAGCAGTGACAGCGCACGCTCTCTATCACATGTAAGTACTGCCCCTAAATATTATCACATGTAAGTACTGCCCCTAAATATTGTCACATATAAGTACTGTCCCTAAGTATTGTCACATGTAAGTACTGCCCCTAAATAGTATCACTTGTAAGTACTCTCCCTAAATATTATCACATGTAAGTACCTTTCCTAAATATTATCACTTGTAAGTACTGTCTCTAAATATTATCACATGTACATACTGTCCCTAAACTACTCATCAGACTTACATACATCCAGTCAATGCTAATTATTTAATGTCTTCTCTCCCAGCCCTTCTCCATCGTGAAATGGCTCCTGACCAAACTTGTCATGTGAGAATAATAAAATAATCACCGTGATACGATAAAATAATGAGATGCACTGATTATCAACCATGGTACATATTATTGTATTATTATATCAATGTATGTTTGTGTTTTCCTTATCAGTTTCCTGCTGGAGTTCAACCTTTACAGCTGGTGGCATGTTGATCTCTCAGTCAAAGGTCAGTGTGTGCAAGAATATACCTTGAGGTGTGTGTGTGTGTGTGGGTGCAGGCACACATGCATGTGTGTGTGTGAGTCGTTCGTGTTTTTATTATGTTAAGATTTACATGTCCCATTTCCAGCCCAAAGGTCAAGGGGAAAGACCATGATGGTGCCATGTGACACGGAGTACCCTGCCTTCGTCTCTGAGCGTACCATCAAAGAGACCACGGGAAACATCGACTGTGAGGGCTGTGCCAGGTACTTGTAACACAGTTACCTTACCTGTGTATTAGGCACCGATAAACTCACTTAACCTGTGTGTTGATGGTGTATACACAATACAGGGTAATTTCATGCGTTAGGTCTGGGATAGGCGTCCCGCTAGCGGGACAACTTCTGGTGAAACTGGAGGATATGCAATTCAAATAAAAAATCATAAAATTATGGATATTAAACATTTGGGTACATACAATCGTCTTATATCGGTTGAAAGCTTAAATTCCTGTTAATCTAACTGCAGTGTCCGATTTACAGTAGGCTTTACAGCGAAAGCCTGCCATATGATTGTTTGAGGACGGCGCCCCACATCAAAATATTTTTCCACCGGCACAGGTTTCATAAATTCACAAATAGCGATTAAATATTCACATACTTTTTGAAAATCTTCCTCTGATTTGTCATCCAAAAGGTCCCAGCTATAACATGTAGTGTCGTTTTGTTAGATAAAATCCTTCTTTATATCCCAAAAAGTATTTTGTTGGCGCCATCGATTTGAGTAATCCACTCGTTCAACGTGCCAAGATAGTAATCCTTTGGTGCCCAAAGTAAACTGCCTGTTGTTCAGGCCCTGAAGCCAGAATACGCATATAATTGTACCATTGGAAAGAAGACACTTGGAAGTTTGTAGAAATGTTAAAATAATGTAGGACAGGAAGTGGAGAAAATAGGGACCTAGCCTTATGTTAAAAGTATCAACTGAATCAACTCAACTCTCTTTCTATTTCTCTCTTTCTCTCTCTCTCCCTCCTCAGATCTTTTGTAATTCAGCAGATTCCCAGCAGTAATCTCTTCATGGTCGTCGTGGACAACAAGTCTGACTGCAGCTCTGCAACCCTGGTTTCCATGGATCCCATCGAGATTATGTATATAATTTACTAACCCTCAATAAGTTTGAGGTGTTTGAGTGGATTTTTAGTGCAAAGCTTTTGTGTGTTTTTTAGTATAAATGTTTTGTAAGTAAATGGGTTTTGTAAGTTAACTGTAAGTAAACTCTGAACTTAGACTTTAGTTTCCTGTGAATGTGAATAGCTTCTTCATTGTCAGAGGTATTAATCCATATCTCATACATGTAGCTATTTATGAAGCGTGCATTACGGTTTGGTTTTCTCATCATGCTAGAATGATGTTTCAGAAATGGTCACCACAGTATCAGTTAAATGTATCTGAGGTGTGGTTCATCAGTATTTCTATCCTTAACCCCTCTGCACACAATGAGTCTCTGAAATGTGATAGGCTGAAGTTTCAGAAAGACAGAAAGCGGCCAGAATCGTGTCATCCTTTTCACCCCGAGGTACGCAGTATGTAGATATGTGTGTGCGTCTGCGTCACAATTCTGTGATTACACAGAAAGTACATGAACGCCTGTTTATGAGTGTTTAATAACATGACATTAATCATATATGTGACCATCTGTATATTGTCTGAACCATATAGATATATAGTGTATGTATTAATTCATTTCTATGGTCTGAAACTCCTGTGATGCCCCTTGTGTCTGATGCAGGAGAATGCCATGGAGTGTGGAGGAGCAGCAGGCCTCTCTGCCCCCCTTACAGCAGCACTGCTCCCCCTACTGGCCACTCTCATTAGCAGGTGACCACACCGCCCTGGAGGCCCACCGTTCTGGACCCAACACTGGACCTAACACTGGAGAGATTGATAGACTGGCGCACCATCATAATGTTAGTAACTATTCACACAAGATCATGACATTATTACTTCAGATCAGACATCTTATTGAGCTCACGTTATTTAGTAGCAACGGCAATACCCCTCTTGGCAAAAAATTACATATTCAAATCAAAGTAGAATGGACTGATAAAATGAGACATCAATTTACCACAGTTATAGCTGTAGACTACTACAAGAACTTGGAATGGAAGAATAACTCACAGACAAGGAGGATGACCAAAAACAGATGACCAGCCATATCAGGGGTGAACAACACCATTTTCACAGATCCTCCGACTCTCACAAACTACTAGGAGTATGGTGTCAGTGACTGAGAGAACGGTTTGAATAGAGAGGTAGATGAGAAACTTCCTCGCAGGAAAACCACAAAGTCCATTAACTATCAAGTAGTGTCTCACATCATGAGGTTGGGGGAAGGTCAATCAGTCAAAGTTCTGTAGTTATATTTTGATCCTAAAATATAAAATGAACCTAAAAGCATTAGCTTCACTGTCAGAGTAAATTCATATGTTTTATTTGAGGCCTTTTTGACTGTGACAACTTTGATAAAAGTTAACAGTTAATATTCTGGCTGTGACTCCATGTCTGGCTCTGAAACTCAACAACACCACAATTCTGTTGACATCTTGAGGTGCTTACAGTACTTGTCAGAAGCATTCATTTGTTTCTCATGTTGGTATTTTTAGAGGCTGTATTTAGTTTGGGTTTTCATATCTAAATAGTCTGGTAAAGATGTTAAATGTAACCATAGTGTCTGTTGAATGTGTCTGAGGTATTTGAGGTTTGGTTCAACTTCAACAGTTGCTTTTATGTGTAAGGTGGATGTTGGTGTTGTTTTACAGTTTGCTTAACTGACACCTAATGGAATTAGCTAAACAGATTAATAAAAAGCCAATATACTTATTAAGCCACCTCAGTTTATCAGAATAAAAACCATGAGAAATAGAAATACCAAAAATACAATCACAGAGACAGGCGTAAGAGATAGGTAGGTGTTTAACAGAAATACTTATTGTCTGACCATTAAACTCAAGACATGCTCTATATACAGCATCCTGTGAGAGATGAGCATTTAACTTGTTGAGCGGAACATACATATGACATTATATGAGAGGGGTATTCTGGGATCTGTAGCTAGGGAAAGTGACAGTTGTGGTTTCACTATGAGTTTGCTGGTCTGTCGGGGATTGAGCTGTACACGTATCAGACTACAAGACAGAAAGAGACAATTTGACAAATAGGCCTACAGTATTTTGCATATAAATGATATGGTAAGAACATTTTAAAGAAGTGCAGAACACATTCACATGGGTGATGGTGAATGAGACAAACTATGGCTATCATTTTTATTTGTGCTGTACTTTTTGAGATGCCTGCGTATCCACTCGTATCCACTCTGACACATTGGTGCAACTGGATTCCAGTTTAAGCAAGCGGGTGTTAAGAAGCACGGCTTGGTGGGTCATGTTTTGAAAGACACATGACTTGACCTTCGCCTCTCCTGAGCCAGTTGGGGAGTTCCAGCGATGAGAAAAGATCGTAGTCACGAAATTATGGAAAATACAAATTCATTCTTTAATATAGACCCTTCCCCCGCAGGGCCGTAAAAACATAGGAGAGCACCAAGGTCTGGACCTCTGTAATTTCCTCTAATTTAAAACATATTTAATAGTAAAAATATATATTTTGTACACAGTAAAGAAAATCAATTATGGGTCAACATCTATATATTGCTCCCAGCGGTGATCAAAGCTCAGAACGCTTATATTTTTGATCTGTCTCAGCTCTAATCGTGCATGTCTCTGTGAACGAGTGGAATTATTAACAGTGATTTGTTCGTTAGCAGCACATTCATCACTCTTCATAGCCGCTGGAAGTAGTTAGCCGCGTTGAAGACATCTATATCGGTCCGCTAATACAGGACTAGTAATGGCCCAGTGGACTACTTTTGTGAGAATTTGTATTTGTGTGTTTACCAGCATTTTTTTTACTTGAGTCTGATAATTATCTGAAGAAAAAGTGAATCTGATAATACCTGTGGAATATAAAAATACTTGCTTGATATACACTACCGTTTAAAAGTTTGGGGTCACGTAGAAATGTCCTTGTTTTTGAAAGAAAAGCAAATGTTTTATCTATTAAAATAACATGAAATTGATCAGAAATACAGTGTAGACATTGTTAATGTTGTAAATGATATTTGTAGCTGGAAACGGCTGATTCTTTATGGAATATCTACATAGACGTACAGAGGCCCATTATCAGCAACCATCACTCCTGTGTTTCAATGAAACGTTGTGTTAGCTAATCCAAGTTTATCATTTAAAAGGGTAATTGATCATTAGAAAAACCTTTTGCAATTATGTTAGCATAGCTAAAAACTGTTGTTCTGATTAAAGAAGCAATAAAACTGGCCTTCTTTAGACTAGTTGAGTATCTGGAGCATCAGCATTCATGGGTTCGATTACAGGCTCAAAATGGTCAGTCTATTCTTGTTCTGAGAAATGAAGGCTATTCCATGCGAGAAATTTCCAGAGGACATATGAGATGGACATCTCACCAAACGGACATCTAGCCAACTTGACACAACTGTGGGAAGCATTGGAGTCAACATGGGGCAGCATCCCTGTGGAACGCTTTTGACACCTTGTGGAGTCCATGCCCCAACGAATTGTGGCTGCCCTGAAGGCAAAAGGGGATGCAACTCAATATTAGGAATGTTTTGTACACTCAGTATATGATGATACTCTTATTCATAACAAACAAAACAGGTAGCTAAATATAATGTGCCTTTATTGAGAAGAGTTCAAATCTAGGCCTATTTATTTCATCTTTGGATTCTAAAATAGTTCGAAATCGGCATCTATCTATACATTGCAGAACAAATTCCCCACCTTTACTGACTGTGATTGTTTCATACTTGCGAAATAGCTTATAGGCCCTCTACAGCAGGGCTGCCCAACCCTCTTCCTGGAGATCTACCATCCTGTGGGTTTTAAGTCCAACCCTAATTTAACACACCTGATTCTACTAATTAGCTGCTGGTGGGGATATTATTCTTGAGAACAAACGTTTAACATTTGTATCGATTGGCATCAGTCAAAGTGCACCAGTAACATCATGTTAGTAACTACCCACTGGGCAAAAACTGGTTGAATCAACTTTGTTTCCACATCATTTCAACCAAAAAACAATGTGATTACGTTGAATCAATGTGGAAAAATGATTGGATTTGAAAAATGTATTTGATCTTTTTTCACACTACTTTTCACCTAAATCCAATGAAATTGGTGAAAGACCATGTGTTCTTAATGTTTTGTATACTCAGTGTACTATATTCACATGATATATGATCAAATTAGACACTCAATACCAATGATATAGCTGTATACGGTGTATATATACTAGTGCAATAGTTGGATCAGAGGAATAACTCAGAAGCAAAGGAGGATGATCAAAAACAGATAACGAGCCAGATCAGGGGTGAATAACGCCATGTTTCAGAGAAACAGACTATCACAAACTACATAATAAGTACGGTGTCTGTGACTGAGAGAATGCTTTATATAGAGAGGAAGACGAGGAGCCTGCTCACAGGAAAACCACAAAGAAAGTCCATCAACTGATGTGATTAGAGGTAAATGTCTCCTGCTCCTAACATGAGCTAAAATCATTTGCTTATCTGTCAGAGGAAATAACTATATTTTATTCAGGCTTTCTTTTCAACTACACTGCACAATAAAATGCAGGTTTCATGTACAACTGCAGTATATATTGCCAACATCAAAATGTAAGAAACAAGAAACAGTCTTTTTGTGGCTCCATATGACTCTCCACAGTGTGCATTAGAGGAAATATTTATCCTATCTACTGTAGTTATTAGCTTAATAAGATAATAGAGGTGCAGATACATAAGCAGTAAACAACGACACTGAACATTTCCATGGAATTATAGCATGAGAAGTGGGGTTTCATCACTCGTGAGATGCTTGTTGTAATGGTCAGAAGCATTAATACATTTCTCATATTGGTGTTTTTTGGGGGTGAATTTAGATTCGTTTTTTTATATCTTGCTAAAATTGTCTGGTAAAGTAGTTGAAAGGTTTGGTTCAACAGTACTTCTGTCAATCTCCTCAACACAACTAGCCTCTGAAATATGATAGACTGAAGTTTCAGAAGGACAGGATGCGGCAAGAGTCTCGTCTAACTTTCCACCCGACTGTGGTGTGTATGTGTGCACTCGTGCACCTGTTTGCAGGTGTGGATACGTGACAGCATACATGTACTGGTTGGTATGTGATCTGTAGACTGTCTGTGACTGCTGCAGGAGAATGTAGGCCACTATTCCTCCCTCACAGTAGAACCAACCACAATACAGATAATATGGAAATTGTCCTTTGAATAATATTTTTAGTCCAGGAGTAAGCATTATCTGTCTCTGGGAAAATCAGGGGAGAAGGGCCTTCGTCCGGGAGGTGACCAAGAACCCGGTGGTCACTCTGACAGAGCACCTGAGTTCCTCTGTGGAGATGGGAGAACCATCCAGAAGGACAACCATCTCTGCAGTACTCCACCAATCAGCCTTTTATGGTAGAGTGGCCAGACGGAAGCCACACCTCAGTAAAATGCACATGACAGCCCGCTTAGAATTTGCCAAACGGCACCTTAAGACCTCTCAGACCATGAGAAACAATATTCTCTGGTCTGATGAAACCAAGATTGAAGTCTTTGGCCTGAATGCCAAGCATCAAGTCTGGAGGAAACCTTGCACAATCCCTATGGTGAAGCATGGTGGTGGCAACATCATGCTGTGGGGATGTTTTCAGCAGCAGGGACTGGGAGACATGTCAGGATCGAGAGAAAGAACAAAAGAGCAAAGTACAGAGAGATCCTTGATGAAAACCTGCTACAGAGCACTCAGGACCTCAGACTGGGGCGAAGGTTTACCTTCCAATAGGATAATGGCACTAAGCACACAGCGAAGACAACGCAGGAGTGGATTTGGGACAAGTCTCTGAATGTCCTTGAGTGGCCCTGCCAGAACCTGGACTTGAACCCGATCAAACATCTCTGGAGAGACCTGAAAATAGCTGTGCAGCAACGCTCCACATCCAACCTGACAGAGCTTGAGAGTTTCTGCAGAGAAGAATGGGAGAAACTCCCCAAATACAGGTGTGCCAATCTTGTAGCATCATACCCAAGAAGACTTGAGGCTGTAATTGCTGCCAAAGGTGTTTCAGCAAAGTACTGAGTAATGGGTCTGAATACTTATTTAAATATAATTTTCAGTGTTTATGTCTAAAAACCTATGTCTAAAATTCAGTTTTTGCTTTATAATTATGGGGCAATGTGTGTAGATTAAATGGGGGGGACTATTTAATCCATTTTAGAGAGGCTTTAACGTAACAAAATGTGGACAAGTCAAGGTATCTGAATACTTTCCGAATGCGCTGTATATGGACTGAAAGAAACATTTAAGGAAAAGTAGCACCTTGATCTTCACCAATGGCCGGAAAAAGGTGACATAGACAACAGCACATAGTTTTTTATTATCTTGAATAATCAAGATCAAATCATGTAAAATACTAACAAAGATGAGGGAATGGTCAAAGTCAATTTATTCTGCTTACTTTTTTGTTTTACAGAAGAGAGCATTTCAAACGGAGAAAAAAAACATAGGATTTGTATTTGCTGTACCTTAAAACTTCTCTAGGATAGGGGGCAGCATTTTCACTTTTGGATAAATAGCGTGCCCAATTTCAACTTCCTTCTACTCATCCCCAGAATATAAGATATGCATATTATTAGTAGATTTGGATAGAAAACACTCTGAAGTTTCTAAAACTGTTTGAATCATGTCTGTAAGTATAACAGAACTTATGTAGCAGGCAAAACCCAGAGGACTGACCTTTTTATTTTTTTATTATTTTTAGGTCACTGTCTGTTCAATGAGCTGTCATTAGAATACTGGATTTCTAATCACCCTGTTTTCAGTTCCTACCGCTTCCACTGGATGTCACCAGTCTTTGGAAATAGGTTGAGGTTATTCCTTTGTGCAATGAAGAAGTACAGTGGGGAGAACAAGTATTTGATACACTGCCGATTTTGCAGGTTTTCCTACTTACAAAGCATGTAGAGGTCTGTAATATTTATCATAGGTACACTTCAACTGTGAGAGACGGAATCTAAAACAAAAATCCAGAAAATCACATTGTATGATTTTTAAGTATTTAATTTGCATTTTATTGCATGACATAAGTATTTGATACATCAGAAAAGCAGAACTTAATATTTGGTACAGAAACCTTTGTTTGCAATTACAGAGATCATACGTTTCCTGGAGTTCTTGACCAGGTTTGCACACACTGCAGCAGGGATTTTGTCCCACTCCCCCATACAGACCTTCTCCAGATCCTTCAGGTTTCGGGGCTGTCGCTGGGCAATACGGACTTTCAGCGCCCTCCAAAGATTTTCTATTGGGTTCAGGTCTGGAGACTGGCTAGGCCACTCCAGGACCTTGAGATGCTTCTTACGGAGCCACTCCTTAGTTTCCCTGGCTGTGTGTTTCGGGTCGTTGTCATGCTGGAAGACCCAGCCACGACCCATCTTCAATGCTCTTACTGAGGGAAGGAGGTTGTTGGCCAAGATCTCGCGATACATGGCCCCATCCATCCTCCCCTCAATACGGTGCAGTCGTCCTGTCCCCTTTGCAGAAAAGCATCCCCAAAGAATGATGTTTCCACCTCCATGCTTCACGGTTGGGATGGTGTTCTTGGGGTTGTACTCATCCTTCTTCTTCCTCCAAACACGTTGAGTGGAGTTTAGACCAAAAAGCTCAATTTTTGTCTCATCAGACCACATGACCTTCTCCCATTCTTCCTCTGGATCATCCAGATGGTCATTGGCAAACTTCAGACGGGCCTGGACATGCCCTGGCTTGAGCAGGGGGACCTTGCGTGCGCTGCAGTATTTTAATCCATGACGGCGTAGTGTGTTACTAATGGTTTTCTTTGAGACTGTGGTCCCAGCTCTCTTCAGGTCATTGACCAGGTCCTGCCGTGTAGTTCTGGGCTGATCCCTCACCTTCCTCATGATCATTGATGCCCCACGAAGTGAGATCTTGCATGGAGCCCCAGACCGAGGGTGATTGACCGTCATCTTGAACTTCTTCCATTTTCTAATAATTGCGCCAACAGTTGTTGCCTTCTCACCAAGCTGCTTGCTTATTGTCCTGTAGCCCATCCCAGCCTTGTGCAGGTCTACAATTTTATCCCTGATGTCCTTACACAGCTCTCTGGTCTTGGCCATTGTGGAGAGGTTGGAGTCTGTTTGATTGAGTGTGTGGACAGGTGTCTTTTATACAGGTAACGAGTTCAAACAGGTGCAGTTAATACAGGTAATGAGTGGAGAACAGGAGGGCTTCTTAAAGAAAAACTAACAGGTCTGTGAGAGCCGGAATTCTTACTGGTTGGAAGGTGATCAAATACTTATGTCTTGCAATAAAATGCAAATTAATTACTTAAAAATCATACAATGTGATTTTCTAGATTTTTGTTTTAGATTCCGTCTCTCACAGTTGAAGTGTACCTATGATAAAAATTACAGACCTCTACATGCTTTGTAATTAGGAAAACCTGCAAAATCGGCAGTGTATCAAATACTTGTTCTCCCCACTGTAAGTTTGAGAGTTGCGCAAGACTAGAAACGTAGCGTTAGTTTGTTGATCTCCTGTATTGAAAACAGATAGACCCGTCTTCAATTTGATCGATTATTAACGTTTACAAATACTTTAAGTTGTATTACAAAAGTAGTCTGAAATGTTTTGGCAAAGTTTAGAGGTAATTTTTGAGATATTTTGTAGTGACGTTGCGCAAATTGGAAGCTGTTTTTGTCTGGATCAAACGCGCCAAATAAATGGACAATTTGGATATATATGGACAGAATTAATCGAACAAAAGGACCATTTGTGATGTTTATGGGACATATTGGAGTGCCAACAAAAGAATCTCGTCAAAGGTAAGGCATGATTTATATTTTATTTCTGTGTTTTGTGTCGTGCCTACAGTGTTGAAATATGCTACTCTCTTTGTTTACTGTTGTGCTATCATCAGATAATAGCATCTTATGCTTTCGCCGAAAAAGCCTTTTTGAAATCTGACATGTTGGCTGGATTCACAACGAGTGTAGCTTTAATTTGGTATCTTACATGTGTGATTTAATGAAAGTTTGATTTTATATAATTTTTTTAAATTTGGCGCTCTACATTTTCCCTGGGTATTGGCCAAGTGGGACAGAGGATAAAGGTCTTATAGAATAGGGATTTATTTATTTATTTATTTTATTTCACATTTATTTAACCAGGTAGGCCAGTTGAGAACAAGTTCTCATTTACAACTGCGACCTGGCCAAGATAAAGCAAAGCAGTGTGACAAAAACAACAACACAGAGTTACACATAAACCAACGTACAGTTAATAACACAATAGAAAGATCTATGTACAGTGTGTACAGTGTATATGGGAGGTGAGGGGGGAGCCACCCCTTTTCAACAAACAAAGCCATCCCCCATAGCATAATCGACCATCCTGACCGCTGGGCTCAAGTGTGCATCGAAACAGAATGTAAGCTCATATTAACTGGACAAACATGTAATGAAGTTGTGTTCTCACACCATTTACATCTTAACCACTCCGCAGTCATTGGACTTCAAGGCTAGAATGTGTCTACAACACTGCACACTGAAGGAGCGACTGAGGTGCTGAGTAAGTTGAAATTCAACTGGGAACTTGGAAAATAACAAGTTAAACAAGTAAACTTGAGAAATTGGGAGATTTTAATAGCATTTAGGAAATCTACATTTTTCAGTTTTGATGATCTGATGTTGCCAACTATGTAAAAAAAAATCAAACAGAAATGTTATATTTTGTAGCTTGTAACAAAGTATGTGGGAAATATCAATATCAATACTTTTGCTATAAGATCAGGCTTTTGGGGTTTGCTAACTTTTGCCGCAAAAATTGTTAAAATAACATTAGACTTTTTCCCCAGATTTTTTGGGTGCATCTGGCTTATATTATAACCATACTTTAACGCAAGATGAATTTCACCAAGAAAAATGTCTTAGCAATACCACTTTGGATCTTAATGACTTAATTTCAATTAATTTATCTTAATTTCCTATTTACCTGTTTTTTGCATTATGTGTGAATATTTTATATATTTATTTATTTTAAATTGTCTGTATCTATCGATTTTGATCACAAATATATGTTATTTAGTAAACTGTATCAAACCGTTATGGAAGGAGACATCACACAGATGACAAAATAGATATAAATACATTATATATTTACTTGGGCATTTACTTAAAAATGTTAAAAGGGGAGTATGCCCCGGACCCCTCCAAAATCCCCCCCAAAAAATACTAACACCTTGACAGATATTATGGATAGGCATGTAACACAAGCCAGGTGTCCATGTGTGATACAGTAAATGACGTCAGTTCCAAGCATTTTGGGGGCCCTAAGCGAGATTTGCCCACCTCGCAGACAAAACATTTTAGTGATCCCGCTCGTGGCGGTGGAGAGAAACATTTGGAGCTTCAAAGTTAATGTCCTGCAATTCTACACATTTTGCCATGACTTATGCCATGTTCATTTGATATCTGAGTGAGAGTGACTAACAAAATCATTGGGGGGCCCCTGGAGGTCAGGGCCCATGGGCAGTAATTTGGCCATTACTACAAGGCTTAGAAAGCTGGCTAAACTAACTTGCCTAACAAGCTATAAAATCTTAGCTGACATGGGATAATTGAGTGACTGTCAGTGACTGACATAACAAGAGGAAAACTGCTGATGAAGAACCACATTTCGAAACTGCACCTTGTTTATTCTACTATCCTACGTTTTTTTCTGGAGGGGCCTCTAGCGGCTGCTTACTGTATGTCGCTTATAAATAGAAACGGCACTGCAGTAGATGTATTAGATACTTATTTACAGTAACATGATGTGTGATAAATAAAGGATATCCTGAAAGAAAGAGTATTTCTGTGAGACATACAGAGAGCCAGTCGTGTAGTTTCAGTGTGTCTGCAGAAGACTGTACAACCCATCCGGCTGGGCTGAGTTTGCTGGTCTGCCGGGGATTGAGCTGTATACGTGGTACGTATCAGACTAGAGAAACGAAACAGACAGTTTAACTTCAGTCCTTTAATTCTACAGTACTGGAAATGTCATGTAATTTAAAAGGAAGTAACATCAATCTGAAACTGAGAGCCGTTCACAATCATCAAACACAGTGGGTGATTCTGAACTTACATTGTCGTTTTCAGATGACTTTCCATTTTCTTCAAAAGGACCTGTACAGTAGAGAGGGAGCCTGAGTGAGTGTGTGTGTGTGTGTGTGTGTGTGTGTGTGTGTGTGTGTGTGTGTGTGTGTGTGTGTGTGTGTGTGTGTGTGTGTGTGTGTGTGTGTGTGTGTGTGTGTGTGTGTGTGTGTGTGTGTGTGTGTGTGTGTGTGTGTGTGTGTGTGTGTGTGTGTGTGTGTGTGTGTGTGTGTGTATGTGTGTGGTTGCATGCCAATTTGCTGTACTTAATGTCCCTTCACACTTCTCCTCCTGACTCAAACCATCCTGTAGAAGTACAGCTCTATTCTCATGCTCTAACACATTATCTTATGTATAACTTATATACATACATGATTACTGATATGACTACGTCAGACCAACATACACGCCTAAACAACTTTGAGTCCTATAAAAAGCCCTACATGATATGAATCTATGGTATAGAGTTAAATAGACAAACCTGGTGGTACAGATGTGGATGGTACAGAAGTGATCAGGCTGTAGACCCCTGCATTCTCTGAATCAGCCTGGAGGAAAGAGTGAGACAAAGGTCCTTATTTTCCCTCAGACTGTCTGTCTGTCTGTCCGAAAACCAGTATGTATCTATATCCAAGGTAATTCATTTTGCTGTACTTACATCTTCATTTGCAGATTGCTTGACAGGACCTGCACCTCACAGAGAGAGACAAAGACACAAGTAAGAGGTTGTTTTTTCTGGGGGGGGGGGGGGGGGGTCAGAAGAAGTGAAAATAACAGGGTTTGGTATCACTTCACACTTCTCTTCCTGACTCAAACCACCCTGGAGACTTACAGCTCTGTTCTCACGCTTTCAAGATGCTCTTAGGGGGGGGGGGGGTGGTCAGGAGAAGTGAAAATAACAGGGTTTGATGTCACTTCACACTTCTCCTCCTGACTCAAACCACCCTGGGGACTTACAGCTCTGTTCTCACGCTTTCAAGATGCTCTGACTAAAAAATGTAAGTTAGTATGGTTGGCATTGAGTGATTAAGTGTTATTGTGCTGAGTGTCCCAAATTCACGTCCCAGGTCAGAAAGACAGGGACAGAAGACCTTCTGTTACAAACTCACCTGAGGGCAAAAATGTGGATGGTACAGAGGTGATGAGAGAATAGAACCCAGCATCCCTTGAATCCAACATGCCTGCACTGCTCATAGCTCCCATCACCAAATCATCTACAACAGAAACAAAATGAAAATGAAATTAGAATATGTGTTTGTACATGCATGTGTGTAGTTGTGTTAGTAGTGTGTGCAGTGTTTGATATATTTTGTTTGGAACATACATTGTCTGTGATCATCCTGTCTGGCTGTAGGTCTGAACAACATAAAAGTATAAGAAGGTTGTGGTTAGAACATCTCATCATGGACAATACAGAACTAAAGGTTGATACAATCTGCATCATATTCACAAGGGGAATTCTTACCTCTGAGAATTGGTTTTCTCTGAAAAACAAATTAGGCTAAATGAATGATATTGAATATAGCTTACACTACACAATATCACCAAAAGGAGTTGAAAGATTAACCCATGTCAAAGGCACTTACATTAATATGAGAAGGACAATGTTTGCACATGATTTGTTATGCAGAATCAGAAGTACTCACTGGTCGTCCTGCAGAGACAGACAGCTGTCAATCCCATCAAGAACACACCCACTCCAGAAGCCAGACCCACTGCTGTCTGCCATAATTGCACCGCTGTTTGGTGACATGATGACATCAGGAGAGGTCATTACCTCTTAATCCAAATGTAAATACTTCAATGGTAGACAAGTGTTAGAATACCACTTTATTATTAGTCTTGGTAAACGTTTCCGTTTTCATATATGTGAGAAAAGACAGCTAGTTAGCTAAACATTCTACATTTGAGTCTGTGAAGGAAAATGTTATGTTTGTGCTTTTCTAATAACCAAAATCGACTGGGTTCATGCAAGTGACTGATTGATCGTGACTGGGAGGAATCCTCACTATCAGTATAAGCAATTTGGCAGTGCGCCAAGAACATTGTTTTGAAACCGAAAGGGGTGTCTCAGTTTCAAGGTCTCAGCTTGAAGAGAAGAAGCCTCGTGAGGTATTGGTTGGTCACATGCATGAACCAAACGTTAATGATGAATTAATTATGAATAATGAATAAGCTAAATCTTGCCAATATAACTTAAGCAGCATATAAGACAACTAATGGGACTTCCCCGGCGGAGCTCCCGACCAACGTGTACTATAGTACATTAAGTTTGTTGGAACCTCTCCAGCTTGCTGATAACAAAGAATTATTAATTTCATATTGACTTCAGGTGTCCCTGATGGAGATTTCCACGACAAGTCATCTAGCAGAGGCTCTTATCCAGAGTGACATACATTAGTGCATTCATCTTAAGATAGCTTGGTGAGGCAACAACATATCACAATCACAACAAGTACATTTTCCATCAACAAAGTAGTTATCAGCAAAGTCAGTGCTAGCAGGAAAAGACAAGTGCATTTTTGCTGTGGGATTACTAAATAAGGATACTTATCCTTATACTGTTTGAATTCACAACGCTGTCTGTGGAGCTTTGACCTCCTGTGCACATGCAAGATAGAGACGGTTTGTTAACAGTTAACACACATCACAAGTTAGTAAACACTAATAAACTAAAATCGTGTGGCCATACTCACTTTCAGTTGGACTCTTTGGTGTGTCAGTTGTCAAAGTAAGACTAACAGTCGCATCTAGTGCAAAGCAAAGTCATTGGATCTGGTTATACAATAAGGCATCTTAATGGGATATTTTAATCAATCCAATATCAACCTCTTTTCTAGTAATTAGGCACATTTGTGATGAAAAAATAATACAAAGACCTGGGTAAGACAAAATATGTCTTTTTTTTCTCAGTTGTACTAACTAAAGATGACCAACACACCTGATGTAGGATTCACTGCTGTGCTGGGGGCCAAAGGAGATGTCAAACCTGGTGAGAGGAGATGAGAAGAGAAATGTACATTTGTTTCATATCAAATAACAGCCCCGTCAATGTGAATGGGAGCGTGCTTGTTGTCTTGGCATCACACTGCCAGGTCTCTGACCTAATCCCTATAGGCTGTCTCATCATTGTCGGTGATCAGGCCTACCACCATTCTGTCGTCGGCAAACTTAATGATGGTGTTGGAGACGTGCATGACCACGCAGTTGAGGGTGAACAGGTAGTACACGAGGGGACTCAACACGCACCTTTGACAGGCCCCTGTGTTGAGGATCAATGAGGCAGATTTTGTTGTTGCCTACCCTTACAACCTGGGGGCGGCCCATCAGGAAGTCCAGGATCCAGTTGCAGAGGGAGGATTTTAGGCCCTGGGTACTTAGTTTAGTGATGAGCTTGAAGGGGAACTATGGTGTTGAACGCTGAGCTTTAGTCAGCAAACATCATTCTCACGTAGGTGTTCCTTTTGTCCAGGTGGGAAAAGGCAGTGTGGAGACCAATAGCGATTGCGTCATTTGTGGATCTGTTGGAGCGGTATGTGAATTGTAGTGGGTCTAGGGTTTCTGGGTTGATGGTGTTGATGTGAGCCATGACCAGTCTTTGAAAGCACGTCATGGCTACCGATGTGACTGCTACGGGCCAGTAGTAATTTAGGCAGGTTACCTTGGTGTTCTCGGGCACAGGGAATATGGTGGTCTGCTTGAAACATGTCGGTATTACAGACTCGGTCAGGGAGAGGTTGAAAATGTCAGTGAAGACACTTGCCAGTTGGTCAGTGCATGCTCTCAGTATGCGTCCTGGTAATCCATCTGGCCCTGCAACCTTGTGAATGTTGACCTGTTTAAAGGTCTTACTCACATCGGCTACAGAGAGCGTGATCTCACAGTCATCCGAAACAGCTGATGATCTCATGCATGGTTCAGTGTTGCTTGCCTTGAAGCAAGCATAGAAGGAATCTAGCTCGTTTGGTAGGCTTTCGTCACTGGGCAGCTCACGGTTGGGTTTCCATTGTAATCCGCAAATCTGCCACATCCGACGAGCGTCAGAGCCAGTGTAGTAAGATTCAATCTTAGCCCTGTATTACTGCTTTGCCTGTTTAATGGTTCGTCTGAAGGCATAGCGGGATTTATTATAAGCGTCCGGATTAGTGTCCCGTTCCTTGAAAGCGGCAGCTCTAGCTTTTTGCTCAGTGCGGATGTTGCCTGTAATCCATGGCTTCTGGTTGGAATATGTATGTACAGATGAAGTCGGTGAATGATGTGGTGTACTCCTCAATGCCATCAGATGAATCCCAAAACATAATTCCAGTCTGTGCTAGCAAAACAGTCCTGTAGCTTAGTATGCGTGTCATCTGACCACTTCCGTAATGAGCGAGTCACTGGTAAGTCCTGCTTGTGTTTTTACTTGTTAGCAGGAAACAGGAGGATAGAATTATGGTCAGATTTGCCAAATGGAGGGCGAGGGAGCTATTTGTATGCATATCTGTGTGTGGAGTAAAGGTGGTTGACTTGCAGATGGAATCTCACCAAGCATCAGGATCTGCGGCCCCTGTATCGGCATCTCCTCTTCATGTGAATGATCTTTCTCCTTCAATTCATTAAAGAAAAAATCTTCGCCCAGTGAGTAATCGCTGTTCTTATTGTCCAGAAACTCTTTTCGGTCATAAGAGACGGTGGCAGAAACATTATGTACAAAACAAGTTACAAACAACGCAAAAAAACAAACAACAGAATGGCACAATTGGTTAGGAACCCGTAGAACGGCAGCCATCCCCTCCGGGGGCCATTCATATCTAAGAAAAGTATAACAAAGTAGAGTGACCGTACAAGCAGCCATGAATAAGTCTATGAGTAAACCTGTTGGAGCTTTAGTGAATGAGAGTGAACTAAAAAATGTAATTGTAAAGTAAGGGATACTTACTAGTTGGTCTCACCGTGATGTCAGGGGTCAAAGTAGAAGTAACAGTCGAAACTGCTGGAAAGTAATACAAGTCAATTCTGTATCTGATTACACAAATAGAAAGGTATTCATTATTTCTGTTAGAGAACAACACAACTCAGTCAGTAGAAAGATTAAATGCTCACAATTACATAATTTGGCATATTACTGTTAAAACCCAGAACCTTAAAAGCTTATGGTGTACCATGGGATGCCCCGTTAACATCCCACATAATGCTTACATGGATATTCCCTACATTAACTTCTAGAATGGTCTCTGCCACTTATGATTGCCTACTGTCTGTTAAATTGTCACGTTCTGACCATAGTTCTTGTGTGTTTTGCTTGTTTTAGTGTTGGTCAGGACGTGAGCTGGGTGGGCATTCTATGTTGTGTGTCTAGTTTGTCTGTTTCTATGTTTGGCCTAATATGGTTCTCAATCAGAGGCAGATGTTTTGTGTTGTCTCTGATTGGGAATCATATATAGGTGGCTTGTTTTGTGTTGGGGTTTGTGGGTGGTTGTTTCCTGTCTCTGTGTTTTCTCTGCACCAGCTAGGACTGTATCGGTTTGCCACATTTATTATTTTGTTATTTGTAAGTGTTCACAGTTTCGTATTAAACATGTTGAGCACTGGTTACGCTGCGTGTTGGTCTGATCCTTGCTACACCTTCTCTTCACGTGAAGAGGAGGAAGGCTGCCGTTACAGAACCACCCACCAAACTCGGACCAAGCAGCGTGGCTACGGGCAGCAGCAGCAGCAGCAGCAGCGAGTTCAGGAATGGACATGGGAGGACGAGCTGGACGGAAAAGGACCCTGGGCAGAGCCAGAGGAATGTCGCCGCCCCAAAGCAGAGCTGGAGGCAGCAAAAGCAGAGAGGCGGCATTATGAGGCGCTAGCAAGGCAGAGCGGCTGGAAGCCCGAGAGGCTCCCCCAAAAATGTATTGGGGGGGGCCTAAAGGGGGGTGTAGCTGGGTCAAGTAGGAGACTTGAGCCAACTCCCCCTGCTTACCGTAAGGAGCCAAGGATGGAACCAGAGCCGGTGAGGGCGGTATTGGAGGTGAGCGAAGTAGAGACTGTGAAGGATCTAATGGGGAAATTGGAGGAGAGAGAAATGAGGGATTTGCTGGTTTGGTGCATGAGACACGACATCCGCCCGACGGAGCGTGTCGGGGATTTGATGTCACCGGAGTCAGCTCTCCATACTCATCCTGAGGTGCGGGCTAGCCGTCTGGTGAAGACTGTACCAGCCTCACGCACCAGGCCTCCTGTGCGCCTCCCTAGCCCTGCACGTCCTGTGCCAGCTCAGCGCACCAGCTCTCCTGTGGCAGCCCCATGCACCAGCTCTCCGGTGCCAGCGCCACGTACCAGGCCTCCACTTTCAGCACCCCGCACTCGCCTTGAGGTGCGTGCCCTCAGCCCAGTACCATCGGTGCCAACACCACGCACCAGGCTTCCAGTGCATCTCCAGAACTCTGTTGCTCCTCCACGCACTCTCCCTGTGGTGCGTGTCTCCAGCCCGGTACCACCAGTTTCGGCACCACGCACCAAGCTTACTGTGCGTATCCAGAACTCTGTTCCTTCTCCCCGCACTCGCCCTGAGGTGCGTGCCCTCAGCACGGTACCACCAGTGCCGGTACCACGCACCAGGTGTATAGTGCGCCTCGAGAGTCCACTGTGCCCTGTTCCTGCTCCCCGCACTAGCCTTGAGGTGCGTGTCTACAAACCAGTACCACCAATTCCGGCAACACGCACCAGGCCTACTGTGCGCCTCAGCAGGTCTGAGCTGCCTGCCTGCCCAGCGCCGTCTGAGCTGCCTGCCTACCCAGCGCCGTCTGAGCTGCCTGCCTACCCAGCGCCGTCTGAGCTGCCTGCCTACCCAGCGCCGTCTGAGCTGCCTGCCTGCCCAGCGCCATCTGAGCTGCCTGCCTGCCCAGCGCCATTTGAGCCATCCGTTTGCCCAGCGCCATCTGAGCCATCCGTCTGCCCAGCGCCATCTGAGCCGCCCGTCTGTCCCGAGCCGTCAGAGCCGCCCGTCTGTCCCGAGCCATTAGAGCCGTCCGTCAGTCAGGAGCCGCCAGAGCCGTCCGTCAGTCAGAAGCCGCCAGAGCCGCCAGCCAGTCAGGAGCCGCCAGAGCCGCCAGCCAGTTAGGAGCCGCCAGAGCCGCCAGCCAGTCAGGAGCCACCAGCCAGTCAGGAGCCGCCAGCCAGTCAGGAGCCGCCAGAGCCGCCAGCCAGTCAGGAGCCGCCAGAGCCGCCAGAGCCGCTAGCCAGTCAGGAGCCGCCAGAGCCGCCAGCCAGTCAGGAGCCGCCAGAGCCGTCAGCCAGTCAGGAGCCGCCAGAGCCGCCAGCCAGTCAGGAGCCGCCAGAGCCGCCAGCCAGTCAGGAGCCGCCAGAGCCGCCAGCCAGTCAGGAGCCGCCAGAGCCGCCAGCCAGTCAGGAGCCGCCAGAGCCGCCAGTCAGTCAGGAGCCGCCAGTCAGTCATGAGCCGCCCGCCAGTCATGAGCCGCCCGCCAGTCATGAGCCGCCCGCCAGTCATGAGCCGCCCGCCAGTCATGAGCCGCCCTCCAGTCATGAGCCGCCACTCAGTCATGAGCCGCCACTCAGTCCGGAGCCGCCACTCAGTCCGGAGCTGCCACTCAGTCCGGAGCTACCATTCAGTCCGGCGCTGCCTCTCTGTCCTGAGCTACCTCTCTGTCCTGAGCTACCTCTCTGTCCTAAGCTGTCTCCTCAGTCTGATGGGGCCCTTTGTGAGGGTTCCTAGGCCAAGGTCGGCGGCGAGGGTCGCCACTCAAAGGACGCTAAGGAGGGGGACAAAGACAATGGTGGAGTGGTGTCCTCGTCCAGCGCCGGAGCCGCCACCGCGGACAGATGCCCACCCAGACCCTCCCCTAGAGTTTTAGGGGGTGCGTTCGGAGTCCGCACCTCAGGAGGGGGGTACTGTCACGTTCTGACCATAGTTCTTGTGTGTTTTGCTTGTTTTAGTGTTGGTCAGGACGTGAGCTGGGTGGGCATTCTATGTTGTGTGTCTAGTTTGTCTGTTTCTATGTTTGGCCTAATATGGTTCTCAATCAGAGGCAGATGTTTTGTGTTGTCTCTGATTGGGAATCATATATAGGTGGCTTGTTTTGTGTTGGGGTTTGTGGGTGGTTGTTTCCTGTCTCTGTGTTTTCTCTGCACCAGCTAGGACTGTATCGGTTTGCCACATTTATTATTTTGTTATTTGTAAGTGTTCACAGTTTCGTATTAAACATGTTGAGCACTGGCTACGCTGCGTGTTGGTCTGATCCTTGCTACACCTTCTCTTCATGTGAAGAGGAGGAAGGCTGCCATTACATAAATGCTCTACATTGAGTATCACTCTAATATGGAACCGTGAAATGCAGGGATTGGGGCACAACCTGAACTGGGATACCATTTGGGAAAATGTATTTGTTACCTCTAAAAACCCAGCACACCAGCTTATACATTATAAGCTTATACATAGAAGTTATGCAACACCATTAAATGTTAAGATGAAGCTGATTCCTACTCCAATATGTGAGAGATGCTGTATGAATACTGTTGTAACACTAATGTTTTGGGAATGTCCTTTGGTGTCCCAGTTCTGTTCACATGTTCCAAATGTCCTTACAAAAATGTGTTTCCCTGTGAATATCCACTTTAATTTTTGTTGAATGATAACTGGTTCAGAAAATAATCATTAATGCTGGGTTAACAACAGCAAAAAAGGTTATCCTTAGTGGATTACCCCTACAATCCTCTTGCCTCAAACACGGTTATCATATTTTCAAGATATTGTTCGTATAGAGCGATCAGTGGCCATGATAAACAAATCTCGGGCAAATACAATTGAGGCATGGGATGTATTAACCAAAACTCTATCAGATATCAACACCTCTTGAACAAGCAATGGACCTACATGGTAAGGGAGTTGGAGATAGACATTTTATTTTCTGAGAATAATATAGAATATTTTTTATTGTAAACTTCACTTCCTTCCTGTAAATGTCTAATTTGTCTGAGAAAAGACAGGTAGTCAGCTAGAGATGGATGCTTACCCAGAACGCTTTCTGTGGAGCTTTGACCTCCTGGGCACATGCAAGAGAGAGACTGTTTAATAACAGGTAACACACAACACAACTTATTACGCCACTAAACTAAAATCATGTGGACTCTTTGGGGTGTCAGTTGTCAAAGTAGAACTAGTAGTTGAACCTGGTGCAAAGCAAAGTCATTGGATCTGATTATACAAAAATGAAGGTATTTAAATGGGTTGATTTAATTAATGAAATATCAAACTCTTTTTTTAATCAGGGGAAATTTGTGAGTAAGAACCTGGGTAAAATAAAGCTAGTCTATTTGTTTAGGTCCTATCTGCTAACTAGAAAAAGATGACCAACACACCTGATGTAGGATTCACTGCTGTGCTGGGGGTCAAAGGAGAGGTCAAACCTGGTGAGAAGAGATTACACAAGAACGCATGTAAATTAATTTAAGATCTGAGGTTATTCAATAAGGAGAAAGAGAGAAGTACACTACACATTACCTTCAAATCAGATGGACTAAAAGTACACAAATCTGGACTGAAATTACAAGCAGCTATGAGTGGGTCAATTCATAAATCGGATGGAGCTTTAGTGAATTAATGTTAACAAAAATATACATGTAAGTTAAAATTAGTGGGCCTACTTACTGGTAGTTGATCTCACTGTGGTGTCTGGGGTCAAAGTAGAAGTAACAGTCGAAACTACTGGGAAGCAATATAATTACACAAGAATAAGGTTTTACATTAACATTTTGTTCACTTCATTTTACAGGCTCGTAATCTAAACTCTTGACTACAATTGGTATTTGCTGAGATGGTCATTTAGAGGCCCAACACACCTTCTGTAGGACTCACTGTCGTGCTGGGAGGCAAAGTAGATCTAGGACCTGGAGCCAAACCCACTGAGAAAACACATATTAATGAAATTAGCATTTATTAATGATCATATTAATGATTATCATGGTGTTGTTGGCCTTTTGAAATACCTTTATAAAAAGTATTTTCAAAATGGGCAAAGTAGGACTATAAAAATCACTATGGACAGGTGGCTTCTAGCCCTGGTAGATTATATTTCTCCTCATAGAGATGATAAGACCAATTCATAAGGTGATAAAGTCTTTCAGGACAGATAAGGTGTTGATTGGTGTTGACAGCTTCCTAGAATAAAGTCACCATGTTATCTAACAGCAGAAGTCAAACAGCGCATAGATACAATCTAAACACTCGACTAGATGAACACAGACATTCTATTACTTGTGCTGATGATCCCAGACATTGGTGTTGAGGCTGGTGTCATATCTATAGAACAGCTTAATTATCTAACAGAACAGCTTCATTTACACATTAACACAACTATTCTTATTGCTGAAACTTGCTTTGCTTTAAAATAACAGCAGTGCCACTTTAAAAGCACAAATATGTGGCCTACCTGCTATAGAAGGTGTCTGTATAGTTGTTGGATCACTGATGTGAACTCCCACCAGATCTGAAATGATTTGGGATTGAAATGTAGTATTTAGTTTGTTGGTCAGAATTAACATAGTCATACTAAGAAGATGCTAAAATCAAAGTGAGTCAGATCAGGAAGACCTGCAGCCCTGATAGATTTGTTTAGATAATGACTCACGTGCAAAGCTTTTCCCATCACTGCGTGGAGAGAGAGAGTTTGGTCCTGAGCTCACTCTGTAATCACAGCTCACCTCTTCACGCCTCACTGACTGAAGACGACTGACCAGGTCACTCTCAGTTACAGTGAATCTACAGAACCCCTGTTTGGAAGCTTTGCTTTTTTCTTTCCAGATCTTTGCTGTGAAGGATGGCTGACTCTCCTCTCCAACATACAGGTTACAGGTGGTGTCAGAACTGACGGATCCAGGGATCAAACAGATGACGGTGAAGTACACATCAAAATTGACTGTAATATCTGGTTTTGGATCTGTTAGGAAAGAACAGAGACTTCTTTTTGCATCACTCTCTTTGAATGTAATGTATATGTCACAAGTGACACTGACTCTTACTAAACTAGAGCCTGCCATTCTCTTTATAGTACGTATCAGCATGTCCTATTTGATATCATGCATATTTATGATGTTTAATCATGTGTGCTGTGTGTTTACAACGATTGCCTTTCACTTAAATCCTTACGTTCTCACGTGTGAAATCAAATTGAATCGCATGGAATGTTTTGCTTGCTTGTATGGTGTGCTATGATTCCACAGATTCGCATGGACTAAAGTGACATTGAAACAGCTGTTGCCAGCTAACAGCTATCACCTCCTCCCTCCCCAAACCAATTGCTAAATACGCCCCAGAATTAGAGTTAAAAGGAGCTGAACCAAGGACCTCTCGACCGATTCGCTGCACCTCTCCGCTGGTCCCCTGCTGTGGGAAAGACACAAATCACAACGCTCTCTACAGCACTATTAAAGGAAAGTACTTGTTTCGAACGTGGGAGTGTGATCCCAATTGTTGGCCAGTACATGTTGCTCTAATTGTATGTTTTCTGTCCCCCACGACTACAGACACGGGGGACACACCTGACGCATCTGAGAGGCTACACCCAACTCTACCACGCAGCCAAGCCGGTGCAAAGCGAGGGACAGAAGGAGACCTACCATTGAACACCAAACCAGCAATCGACTAACGATCCCGGCTCGGGAGGAAGAGCCAAACCCTGATCGGGTAGAGCCGAACTAATCCTGCTCGGGTAGAACCGAACGAACAAACCCTGCTCGGAAGGACCCGAATGAACATTGGTCACCGATCGGGAATCAACTGCTGTGTTAGTTTGGCTCATTGCTTCTAGTTAGCCTACAGCCCTAAATCCCAGCTTATTTATACGGTTCTAATAGGGCCGTATTGATAATGTGTATTACTGTGTCAAGCTGAGTTTATAAAGAACCTTTGATTGTAGTTTGGCCTGTCTCTGTGGTTGTTTGCCGTGGGATCCTAGAACTCTATTTTCGACATATACATTTCAAATATTTATTGTCTTCACAACAACTATTTTATAAATGACATTGGATGAGATTGTGATTTAAACAGAATCATTCAAGGCATTCTGAATATAACATTTCTCAACAAGAATAGTGAGAGAGACAGAACCACTTTGCATCGATGGATAGTAAGTTTCTACTGTGTAAAAACATCTCAGTTTGATCTCAGCAGATGAACTTTGACCTGCCCTGGAGAGCAGCTCAGTCCCCGTGAGTGACCGCATACAGGGTGAGTATTTAGGATCTCTCCCCTCTATGTAGAAGTAACAGTGAGACACAGTGACAGATGGAGGAGTCTGACAGTTCAGCTGAACTGAGTCTCTCTCTCTCTGATGACTGTAGAACTGACTGTCAGCCTGGGAGGAGGTGGGTCTCTTTGAACGTTGCATTTAAAAAACATTACAGGTAATCCATACATACTAATAGTATAGAAAATCCATTAATCAAATCTTCAACTATGTCAGCATTTATGTTTGTACAAAGTACAGTAAATCCTATCATTATGTGAAATGAAGGAGTTTAGGAAATACGACAGAAGATCTCATTTTCAGAACGAGCATAATTAATACGGTATAACTGTCACGACTTCCACCGAAGATGGCTCCTCTCCCTGTTCGGGCGGCGCTCGGCGGTCATCGTCACCGGTCTACTAGCTGCCACCGATTTCTTTTTCTTTTCTGTTAGTTTTGTCTTGATTGTTTTCACCTGTTACTTATTTGTTGTTAATTATGGCATATTTAAACTTCCAGGGCCCGACCTGCTTTTGTGCGAGCTTATTCTCACTGTCAGTGGTGAAATTGTTTTGCTTATACAGTACGTATTTTGCTGTCTGTTATTTTTCCCTGGTTTTGGGGACATACCTGTTTATTGGTCATTTTGCCTGTTTGTTGGCTAGACCCAGCTTAATTCTTGGCGCACGGATCTCTTTAACGGGATCATTTTCGTAAACAACCGCTTAATTGCAGAGCGCCAAATTCAAAAAAGATTACTAAAAATATTTATTTTCATGAAATCACAAGTGAAATATACCAAAACACAGCTTAGCTTGTTGTTAATCCACCTATCGTCTCAGATTTTGAAAATATGCTTTACAGCGAAAGCAATCCAAGCGTTTGTGAGTTTATCGATCACTAGACGAAACATTACGAACAGCTAGCAGCAATGTAGATTGGTCACGAAAGTCAGAAAAGCAATAAAATTAATCGCTTACCTTTGATGATCTTCGGATGTTTGCACTCACGAGACTCCCAGTTACAGAATACATTTTCCTTTTTTTCGATAAATATTATTTTTATATCCAAAAACCTCCATTTGGTTGGTGCGTTATGTTCAGAAATCAACAGGCTCGAGTGGTCATGAAGGGCAGACGAAAATTCCAAATAGTATCTGTAAAGTTCGTAGAAACATGTCAAACGTTTTTTATAATCAATCCTCAGGTTGTTTTTAACATAAATAATTAATAATATTTCAACCGGACGGTAAACTATTCAATACAATAGATAAAGAAAATGTCGAGCTACAACTTTCGCGCGCATGTACTAATCAAAGGACACCTGGCTATCCACTGACGCGTTTTGATAAATCTCGCTCATTTTTCAGAATAAAAGCTTGAAACTATGTCTAAAACCTGTTCACAACCTGTGGAAGCCATTGGGAAAGGAATCTGGTTGGTATCCCTTTAAATGGAGGATAGGCAGGCAATGGAACAGGGATTTTTCAAAATAAGAGGCACTTCTGGATTTCCTCAGGTTTTCGCCTGCAAAATCAGTTCTGTTATACTCACAGACAATATTTTGACAGTTTTGGAAACTTTAGAGTGTTTTCTATCCTAATCTGTCAATATTCTAGCATCTGGGCCTGAGAAATAGGCCGTTTACATTGGGAATGTTATTTTTCCAAACAAAAAAAATCTGCCTCCTAGCGTCAAGAAGTTAATAAACGTATGCATTGGAAGCATTGCTCTCTGCGCATGACTCCACACCCACCACTCCTAGCTATCCGTGACAATAACAGTGAAGTGTATAATTTTATAAACCACCTACTTACCCAAAACAGTGACTGAGACAGGGTTACTTAAAGGAGATGTGTGAGACCTCCCTACAGCGTAGTAACACGTCAATTTGACCACAGCTGGTAATGTTTGATCTGCCCTCTTGAGCAGCTCTGTTCCTGTTATTGTCTGCATACACGATGAGTCTAGAAGATTTTTACCCCCCTCTCTGTAGAAGTAACAGTGAGACACATGGAGAGATGGAGGAGTCTCACAACTCAGCTGAACTGATTCTGTCTCTCTGATGACTGTAGAACTCACTGTCACCTGAGGAAGGTCTGTGAGAATAGAGGAATTTAGCATTTAGTGGTTTTGGGAAATGTACTGATTCCCTAATCCCTCCTTGTTATTTCAGACTTGAGGATCTTGAGTCCATTACCTCATGCAGCGACAGTATGGGAAATTAAGGAGATATAATATATTGCTTGATTGTTTCATGTAATAGCTTATGACAACACACAGTATGATAACATATCACAAGAGGAACATGGTAATGATGGCACAACAGTACATTGTTTACAACCATTGAAATAGTCTTCTTACCCTGAATTGTGACTGTTGACGGCTCACTGTATATGGATATAAACTGTGAACCTGTAGCACTGTACTGACATTGTATTTTGACCTCAGCTGGTGAACTCTGACCTGTCCACTTCACCAGTTGTGTTCCTGCGAGTGTCTGTTGACAGGGTGATGGTAGGGTGAATTCCACTTGCCCTTCCATTTTGAAGTAACACTCAGAGACAGATGGAGGAGTCTGACAGTTCAGCTGAACAGAGTCTCTCTCATTGATGACTGCAGGAATCACTGTTAGACTGGGCTGAGGAAGATCTGTGAGATCAGAGGGATGATGGAGTGTCTTTTTTAATTGAATTATAAATTCATTCAATGTTTAACTACTCATACTCATACAGATAACGTACCACTTAATATTATATGAGTTTGAAAGAGAAAAACAATTAAGACACTGTTGTCTATTTAAGCAATAAACAATGAGAACGTGCCAGGAACAGCCCTTAGGGGGGAGTTATCACACAATAATCCTCGGGTTCGATGGGCATTTTGATTTTGTAAAACGGTTGCCAACATTTAAACAAAAGATTAAGGACATGTCTTTCATTAAAGACCTATTATTGTGTTTTATTTTCATCCTTCCACCAGGACAAATGCTCATTTTGGGACGTTGCTATTTGGGCACAGCCAAACAACGGAAGAAGTGGATTTTTCTGACCAGAACTGTCCCAGAGCTTGGGGAAGTGTGTCTGCGCTTGTGCTGCAGGTGCGCCAGACGAAAAACTTTACTAGCATCATACATATCGGTGAATCGCTGTGACATATGAAATACATGTGATAGTGTAATCAATCTGTAAAAACTACGTAAAAAAGTAACGAACGTGTTAAATGATTATGTGACGTACAGTCATATCCAGGTCCTGATTGGTCAACAAGCTGATTTTACGCTTCAAATAGTGTTATTTGACACATCAAACAGTGTTATTTCACGTGTATCTTGTTTGAAATGCAAAGACCCAAATGGTGTTCCATACTTTCTAGTGAACGACACACTGACATCACGTACAGATGCATGTGACTCTTGACTGCAGTAAGAAAGCCTAGATTTAGTTTATTTATTTTTTTACTTCTAAACAAAATAATTTTGGGGGGGCTCTCCTACGCTGACAATGATGTGTTGATTCTTGCTTGAACAGTCACTAAGATTATATATGGTTGTGATCTTTGTAAAATAACTATTTTGGATGCAGCAAGTTGTTAGCTAGAATGCTAACGCTCACTGACATAGCAATAGGCTGTAGCAAAAGATAGCCAAAGAGACATTTTACTGGATGAAGTTGAAGTAATTTAAGTATAATGTAGTTGATTTGCAATGATGACACAAACATTATATTAAGCAGGACATTCATACGAGCCTTAAACTCCAATTATAATTCAAAAGTAGTGTGAAATTCACTCATAAGCAACATGTAAATAGAGGCTTTTATTGTTGGCGTTCTGTTCTGTCACCATAGTGGATTGAGCAGTCAAATGGAATAGTGAATAGACTATTTTTGTGTTTGCAAACGTTGCCGCATGAGGGAGATGCGCCAAACGTTTGCAAACACAAAAAAATAGTCTATTCACTATTCCATTTGCCTGCTCAATCCACTATCTCATCAGCCCAGCCAGGCAATTTATAAACTTGATCTCCACTGTAAAAAGCATTTAGATATTATATTCCATTTATTTTAGACTAGCATTTGGTTTTCAACAGCAGAGATTTGTATTAATCTTGCTGTCTGTCTCATTCCATGGGGATGCTGACCCATGTTGACTCCAATCCTTTCCACAGTTGTGTCAAGTTGGCCTTAAGGTGGTGGACCATTCTTGATACACACAGGAAACTGTTGAGCGTGAAAACCCCAGCACTGTTACAGTTCTGGCACCTTCTACCATACCCCGTTCAAAGGCACTTAAATATGTTGTCTTGCCCTTTCCCCCTCTGAATGGCACACATACACAATCCATGTCTTCAACATGTCTCCTCGCCTTCATCTATTTACTGATTTAAGTGGCTTTAACAAGTGACATCAATAAGGGATCATAGCTTTCACCTGGATTTGCCTGGTCAGTCTATGTCATGTTAATGTTTTGTATACCCAGTGTATACAGCATCTCGTGGAAGGATGAAATCTTATGGATGAATTCATCGAAATAACGTTTTTATTGAAAATATGTCAATCATTATTTGAATATTTTGGTAACCCGTTGTTTTGTCTGGTAGCCCAAAAAAGTTACAAATTGAAGCTTTAAATTCATAATAATGATACTGACCTTCGGCTTTGATGTACTGGAAGGTATCTGGACATAACAAAATGGGTCATTATCATGCTCTTTTTGCCATTATGAAAAATAAGAAAACATGAGATGGGAACACTTTACACAAGTTGGCGAAGTGGAACAGTCTGTAATGCATTCACAGCCATGTTATCAAGCAGTGGTCTTATCTGAACAAAATGTAAAATAATGACAGAGAAATATAAATCAATAGGATGATCAGTGGAATAAGACACACTTATTATAACCATAACATGTTGAAATATTAAGAGTTCCTAAAGTAAAAGACTAAAAGAGGGGAAAGAAGAATGGAATATCCTGTAGCACAAACAGATGGAATGGAAAAATAACTCACCGAAAAGGAGGATGACCAAAAACAGATGACCAGCCATATCAGGGATAAACAATGTCATTTTGTAGAGAGCTACATACATACTGTTAGTCTGACTTCACAGAAGATGGTGGCTGTGACTGGGACAAAGAATACATGTTTCAATAGAAATGTAGATGTGGGGCTTGTTCACAGGAAAACCACAGATGTCTCATATGACAACTGTGGGCTAATGTCATGTTGCAGAGGACAAGGAGGCTGAACATTCAGAATCATTTATCTGTAATTATTTTTAGGTTCTCAAGCTATCTGTTTTTAACAGATGTTATTTTGCATTATTATTGATGACAATTTGATTTTTAAAACCAAACTAACTTGTCTGTTTGAGAATTAATTTTATCTTCGACTTTTTGTTTTAAGTTTTTAACTGCTGCACAAAGTTTAACTACAAAAACCTTGCATTTGTGGTTAAGAGTTTGATGGTCTCTAAAATGTAGAAGGGTTTTCATATTTCATTTAGGTTTGGTGAGTCATGTTTAATAATATGCCAGAGCAGTGAAGGTAAACTGATAAGCTCAGTAAAGGAAAGGAAAGGATGGAAGGAAGGAACGGAGGAGAGAAGAAGAAGCGAGTTCACACTACTCTGACTGATCAGTTTACCTTGAATGCGCTAACTGGTACCTAAATGTAAGCGCCTGTTCAGGTAAACCGCGTGCTTTGCTTGAAGTGCATAACATTGAACGTGTGTAGGCTGAGAGTGCAGTTGCTGTTTATAAACTAACGTTTTTATGTAGCCTAACTTTGAGAGTAACCGTTTGATCATGTGACCTAAAAAAAAGCAGCAGCAGCCGAAGAAGTAACTTCATCTTCAGACATGCCCAAAAAATATGAAAAAGTGTCGGGAAAAGCTAAACCGGGTTTGTAAAACCATGTGCAGTTTAGGCCAATTTGAGTAGCCTAATTTGACGGTTATTTGGTTAGATTACGGTTGATACATTTGTCCATTTCATTGTTAGAATCCAGCAAAGCACCTGCTGTGGCACGGAGAACTCCTCTTCATCCACCTACGATGGTGATGGTTAACGAAGCGCTGAAGGAGTTGGACTCTCGAAAGGGGGTCTCCTCGCAGGCCATTCGCGGATACATAACAGAGAAATATCCATCTGTGGACCTGGTGAGGTTGAAATACATGATACGCAAGACCCTGAAAAAAGGATTCGAGGGCGGGGTATTGGTGAGGACATCAACTCGAAAGCAAACGGAGCACAGGGGAGGTTTCGGGTAAGTGACCCATGCATGTCTAAATCTTAAAGTAAATGCCCAGTGTTTCCAGATTTCTATGAAAAATGACCAATAATTTACAATATGAGTGAAATGGTTTTCCTTCCCAAAAATTGTAATTGAGTATGTCAAAGCAGCTTTCCTGTTTGAATTGTGTTTTTTATTTATATATTACTACATTGGGCAATTACATACCATTCCCAGTGGCACACTGACTCACGTAATGATGAAGCCATAGGCTACTACTCACGGTGATGGCCAATGCGCTCCTCTTGGCAATAGCCTATCTCAAGATGAGCTACTTTGAAAAACAGTGCTGCTGGTCACTAAAAATTGGGAGTTGAGAATTATATTGGTTCTACAGACAGTCTTCTATTTTCAGCAGTAGGCATTTGCTTTCCAAACTATGTTTTTTCCCTGCGATTTGTATTTTGAAATGTGCAAACAGACAGCTGCAACCAACTATCTACATATAATCCATGGATGGCAGTTCCCATTCAAATCAGGACTGGCAGCCATTGCTAGAGTACCCATGAGTTACCACTCAAATTTCCAGGGTAAGAGGTTCCAAAGATCAATGTATTCTGTCTATGGCCACAACACAACAAGCTGTACATTTGGCATGCATGCTGCCCAAATTGCAGCCTTCCCGACAGTAGGCAACCAGTAACTGCCAAAATAAAGGAAACAATTGAGTAAATGAGGGACACAAAGTTTATGGTGTGTGTGTGGGGTGTGTTTTCCTGCCATGGTTTAGGTCAGTTTGTATAATTTATGCCAAGGCGTTTTGAAGCTGTTCTTGCAGCTGGTGGAGGCCAAACACCCTTTTTAAGACACTTTGTTGGCGTTTTCTTTATTTTGGCAGGTATCTGAATGCGCTTGTGAGAACAAGACAGTTATTTTTGAGGAACTATTGATACTCTGTGGCTAAATATGTTCTCTGGTGTATTTTGAACATTGAGAACAGGCTCCCTTGGTTGGTTATAAAATAAGTAATTTGTTTTTGTCGCCTCTTGGGCCCAGCCCCTGACTCACATAATTGACCAGTCACATTTAGTTATTATGCAGTTTATTTTCTCTGTTACCCAATCAAGGCAGGGCCCCACATCTACCCACATGGGGCCCATACCTCTCCTCCCCCCCATCTGATGATTAGCAGAGTGGCAGCAGGAAGATGTCTACACTAATTGACAGTGTGGCAAAAGGTCACTGAGAACACTGATCCCCATGTGGAGACGGCTCCAAAGGCTGCAAAGGTCGGAGCCAAGAAGACTAAGGATTTAACAACTGAATTAATTGTGCTCATCACTCCTAGGATTTAGACATCACCCTATAATCTGCCCAATTGTATGGGATTATTGTTATTGAGCTACACGCATTGTAATGGAGGACATTTAACATTGCTCATTCAATGACTTGTATGGGTATCTCACTTCTCCTCATTGTGTCCATGATTGCATGCATACACACACATCACTAACTTTTGTCTCTAGAAGCTGAGAAGAAAAAGGCTACAGCCAAAAAGCAGAAGGAGAAACCTTCAGAGGCAAGTGTGGTGTCAGTTATGTTCTGACTATTGGCATTGTTCAAGTGGTTTTGGTGTATAGGGACTTTTTTTTACACTTTTCTCATTGGTACTGTTCCCTAATTGGGCTTTACCATGGTTAAATTGAATCTCAAATGGTAAATGCTACCACAAACCAGCAGCATTGCAAACCTGTCATTTTCATCTTTCAGGATGCAAAACTCAGGAAGTCCACAAAAGCAAGCTAGCCTTTGCTTTCCTGACTGACTGTGTGTATTGGTTCCTGACTTCCCTGAAAAGCTGCATATCGTGGGGACTATTCGATGCTATTGCAGTCCGCCACAGGATGTTTTTGTGCTGGTCAAGGGCAAACAGGTCTGGAGTGAACCAAGGGCTATATCTGTTCTTAGTTCTATATTTTTTGAAAGGGACATGCTTATTTAAGATGGTGAGGAAATTACTTTTAAAGAACGACCAGGCATCCTCGACTGACAGGATGAGGTCAATATCCTTCCAGGACACCTGGGCCAGGTCGATTAGAAAGGCCTGCTCGCAGAAGTGTTTTAGGGAGCGTTTGACAGTGATGAGGGGTGCTCGTTTGACCACGGACCCATAGCGGATGCAGGCAATGAGGCAGTGATCGCTGAGATCCTGATTGAAAACAGCAGAGGTGTATTTGGAGGGCAAGTTGGTCAGGATAATATCTATGAGGGCGCCCATGTTTACGGATTTAGGGTTGTACCTGGTAGGTTCCTTGATAATTTGTGTGAGATTGAGGGTATCTAGCTAGATTGTAGGACTGCTGGGGTGTTAAGCATATCCCAGTTTAGGTCACTGAACAGAACAAACTCTGAAGATAGATGGGGGGCAATCAATTCACATATGGTGTCCAGGGCACAGCTGGGAGCTGAGGGGGGTCTATAACAGGTGGCAACAGTGAGAGACTTATTTCTGGAGAGATTCATTTTAAAAATTAGAAGCTCGAACTGTTTGGGCATAGACCTGGAAAGTATGACAGAACTTTGCAAGCTATCTCTGCAGTAGATTGCAACTCCTCCCCCTTTGGCAGTTCTATCTTGACGGAAAATGTTGTAGTTGGGTATGGAAATCTCAGAATTTTTGTTGGCCTTCCTAATCCAGGATTCAGACACGGCAAGGACATCGGGGTTGGCGGAGTGTGCTAAAGCAGTGAGTAAAACAAACTTAAGGAGGAGGCTACTGATGTTAACATGCATGAAATCAAGTCTTTTTCGATTACAGAAGTCAATAAATGAGAGTGCCTGGGGACACGCAGGGACTTGCTTAGCCTCCACATCACCCGAGGAACAGAGGAGGAGTAGGATGAGGGTACGGCTAAAGGCTAGCAAAACTGGTCGTCTAGTGCGTTGGGGACAGAGAATAAAAGGAGCAGATTTATGGGCGTGTTAGAATAGATTCAGGGCATAATGTGCAGACAGGGGTATGGTGGGGTGCTCGTACAGTGGAGGTAAGCCCAGGCATTGAGTGATAATAAGAGAGGTTGCATCTCTGGACATGCTGGTAATACTGGGTGAGGTCACCGCATGTGTGGGAGGTGGGACAAAGGAGGTATCTAAGGCATGTACAGTGGGACTAGGGGCTCCGCAGTAAACTAAAACAAGGATAATTATCCTAAACAACAGTATACAAGGCATATCGACATTTGAGAGAGACATAAAGCGAGGCATAAAGCAATCACAGGTGTTGATTGGGAGAGCTAGCTAAGTCAACAACGGGTAAGACAACAACAGCTAATCAGCTAAGTCAACAACAACAGGTAAAATGGCGATGAATGGGCAGGGAGGGTCGGTTAACTACACACAGGGCCTGAGTTCGGGGCTAGGGCGACAGATAAACATAGGTAAACAAAGTGGAGTACCGTGATAAATGAACAGTCCAGCAGGCATCAGCTATGTAGCCAAGTGATCATAGGGCCCAGTGTACAGCAATATATGAAACAGGGAAACCGCTAGGTAGTCGTTACTACGCTAGCATGCGGGAGACATAGCGTTTAAAGTTAGCAGTCCGGGGTAGGTAGAAGCATCTGCTCCGTCGTCTGTCAAATGCCGGTTGAAGGCACAGCTGATGGAATTACGTCTGCAGACCAGTCGGGGTGGTACGACGGGGCGCCGTGTCGACGAAGGGACCGAGCCAGATGGCGAAAGAGGTATTGTAGTTGTAGGAATTTCGTTTGCTAGCCGGGAGATGCGCCTGGCTCAGAGCTAGCTTCGGGGCTGGGTCACTCAGTTGAAGATAGCTAGCTGTGATGATCAATGGTCCAGGGGTTTACGGCAGGAATCTGGCGTTGTAGTGGAGAAAAACAGTCCTAGGCTGGCAGGTATTATACAGGCTAAAAAAAACGGCTGGTGCCTGAGCAGAGGGTAAATGCCGCTAGCAGTGGCTAACAATGACTAAATGGCTAGTAACTTAGCTAATTAGCTGGCTACCTTCTGATGAAAGTTTGGGCTATAGGGTCTAAAAAAATAGCGGGTCCGAGTGAGGCGGGTAACCGGAAGGTATATTTATTTTAAAAATGGAAAAAGAGATTGAAAGATAAATTGGAATATATACAAAAAAGACGAAAAATACAAAAAGTAAACGAGAGGACAACAAACCACGTCTGCACTGCTACACCATCTTGGAATTGGAATCTATGACTCGGTCACACTTATCTGCCATCATTGGCTAGAAAGGTCTTGCCTGCCTTCCATCTTCGAGAACATTGTTAGAGCTCGACTAGCTTGTCAATATTGGCAATATTTTCTACACATCAAAAACATGAGGTTGAAATAGAAACTGGGTGTGTTGACTCAATCCTTCATTTTTAAAACTGCATGTTTATTTGTTTAAAAAAATCAAAAGTTTATATTTCACTGACACTCATAGAAACAGTACGGAAGCACTGAAAGACTGAGCAGTTTCACAGCTCTTCAAGTATGTTTATTCAGTTTATAGATTCATTTATAGTCTCAGCAGGGGCATATCCAACAGGCCAGGCCAAGAGTGCGGGGCTTCAAGCTGAGCATATTCCGACTCAGTCCTGAACCAATCAGGCCCAACGTCGCGTTTAGCTCGTCCAATAGAATTAAGTCAAGAACCCATCACTTGCTTGATCCAGTGATACATTTGATTTTGTCCACAGCAGTGCACTGTAGCTAGTCACATCAATCCTCCCAGAAAGAAGAGTGATTTGGTGAAATGGGCAAAGACTGGCGTGATTGAAAAGAGGGGCAGAGGAAGACAAACACGGAAGAGAACATATTGGGAGTAAGAAAAGGGAGAAAGGAGAGATTTTAGAGTTAAAGAGAGAAAAGGAAGAGAGATTTTGGGTGGAGAGAAAAGGAGAGCAAAAAAAGGGTAAAGTCACTAGCCATGTGGATCATCAACATGCCAGCTGTTTACCTTCCCAATCCTGCCACAAGAGAAAGACCTCAAGCATCTCCATTAAGGACTGCAATAACAATAAGTAACAAATTCAGTACCACTTGAATCAATTCTAAAGCAAGAAAATGTATTCCACGTGTAAACAATTTCACTGGCTCCTCATCATCCTCCTCCTTTCCGCTAAGCCCATCCTTTGTGCTGGCCTGGCTCCACCACATGCATCAGAGGCAGAGTACGGGTTTGTTAACTTCTTGTCAATATGGGGGCGCTGTTTCCACTTTGGAAAACTCGTGCCCAAATTAAACTGCCTCGTACTCTATTCTAGATCGTACAATATGCATATTATTATTACTATTGGATAGAAAACACTCAAGTTTCTAAAACTGTTTGAATTATATCTGTGAGTAAAACAGAACTCATTTGGCACGATGCTCTGTTGCAAGGCCTGCCTATTCAATTGCCTAATTTCTATGGATTTGCATGCACTGCATACGCCTTCCGCTAGATGTCAACAGTCAGTGGAAGGTGGAATGGGGTGTCTAGCTTGATCTGAGGTCGAACAAGAGCTCTTGGAATGACGTGACCACAATTTCCTTTCTCTACCTAGGCGCGGGAAGGACATCGACATTGGCTTCTGAAAAGCGTTCGGTATACACGGTAGGTATCTCCGGCTCTGATTTTATTTGATAGATGTGATGAAAACATCATAAAGTAGTTTTTTTCAACCGAGTTGTATCAGTTTATTCAACGTTTATTGCGAGTTTTGGAATTTTCCTTTCTTTGCGTCAGGAGAATTGGGGCATGTTCGCGCCACATGGCTAGCTAAGGTTGCTAATTCGACAGGAGAAGAGGACATTCTAAAACCAAACAACGATTTATTCTGGACCTAGGACTCCTTGTACAAGATTCTGATGGAAGCTCAACAAAAGTAAGAACAATTTATGATGTTATTTCGTATTTCTGTGGAAAATGTTTAGTCCTATTCTCCGCCCTTTTAGCGGGCGCTGTCTCGCAATAACGCAAGCTGTATGTCGTACTAAAGTTATTTTTAAATATCTATCACAGCGGTTGCATTAAGAACCAGTGTATCTTTCATTTGCTGTACAACATGTATTTTTTAGTAAAGTTTATGATGAGTTCTTTGATTAGATTAGGTGACTGTCCAAAATATCTCCGGAGAATTTTGTGCATTTTGGCTACGTATTCACAATGTAAAACCACGATTTGTACCTCTAAATATGCACATTTTCGAACAAAACATATATGTATTGTGTAACATGATGTTATAAGACTGTCATCTGATGAAGTTGGTCAAGGTTAGCGATTAATTTTATATCTTTTGCTGGTTTTTGCTAATGCTATCTTTGCGGTGAATAAATGCGGTTGTGTGTTTGGCTATTGTGGTAAGCTAATATAATGCTATATTGTGTTTTCGCTGTAAAACACTTAAAAAATGTGAAATATTGGCTGGATTCACAAGATGTTTATCTTTCATTTGCTGTACACCATGTATTTTTCATAAATGTTTTATGATGAGTATTTAGGTATTTCTCTGTAATTATTCTGGCTGCTTTAGTGATATTTTTGATGGTAGCTGCAATGTAAAACTATGATTTATACCTCAAATATGCACATTTTCGAACAAAACATACATTTATTGTATAACATGTTATAAGACTGTCATCTGATGAAGTTGTTTCTTGGTTAGTGACTAATTATATCTCTATTTGGTCGGTTTTGTGATAGCTACCTATGCGGTAGAAAATTTTTGAAAATATGCGGTTGAGTCTTTTGCTATTGTGGTTAGCTAATAGAAATACATATTGTGTTTTCGCTGTAAAACATTTTAAAAATCGGAAATGATGGCTGGATTCACAAGATGTTTATCTTTCATTTGCTGTATTGGACTTGTGATTTCATGAAAATTATATTATATGATATCCCTGTCGCGTTAGGCTAGGCTATGCTAGTCAGCTTTTTTGATGAGGATGCTCCCGGATCCGGGATGAGTAGCAATGAAAGGTTAATCAGTCATACCCCGCCCCTCACACCAGGCCCCGCCTCTGTCCCTCATTGTTCAGGGAGCCACAGCCCGCCGTCGCCTCCCTTCCTCACTCATTGAGAGAGCCCCACCCCTGTAGGTCAAATCGGGGACATCAGGAAGCCATCTAGTTACTGCGAGATGACCTCCCAGTTCTTCCACAGGAAAGCGAGAAGGACGACAAAGAGCAGCGTGGAGAAGGTGCGGCTGCGCGTCATTAAACTCTGTAACTGTTTTAAAGTCACCATTGGCCTCATGGTAAAATCTCTGAGCGAGTTTCTTCCTCTCCGGCAGCTAAGTTAGGAATGATGCCAGTATCTTTGTTGTGACTGTTTATATTGATACACCATCCAAAGTGTAATTGTGCAATTTTACCAATAAGTGTCCTTTGTGAGGCATTAGACAACCTCCCTGGTATTTTTGGTTGAATCTGTGTTTGAAATTCACAACGCGACTGACCGACTTTACAGATAATTGCATGTGTGGGGTACAGAGATTAGGTAGTCATAAAAAATCACGTTAAACACTATTATTGCACACAGAGTGAGTCCATGCAAAGTATTATGCAACTTGTTCAGCAAAATTTTACTTCTGAACTTATTTTTAATTTCCATAACAAAGGTGTTGAATACTCATTGACACTTTTTTTTTGCTGACATAATTCCACTTTGACATGATTTATTTAAATGTTTTATTTGACCTTTATTTAACTAGGCAAGTCAGTTAATAACAATTTCTTATTTACAATGACAGCCTAGGAACAGTGGGTTAACTTCTCTAGGGTAGGGGGCAGCATTTTCACGTTTGGATGAAAAGCATACCCAAATTCAATTGCCGGCTACTCATCCCCAGGAGATAAGATATGCATATTATTCCTAGATTTGGATAGAAAACACTCTGAAGTTTCTTAAACTGTTTGAAACATGTCTGTGATTATAACAGAACTTATTTAGCAGGCGAAACCCCGAGGACAAACCATTCCGATTTTTTTTTTTTTAGGTCACTGTCTTTTCAATGAGGTTTCACTGAGAAACCAGATTTCTAAGTGAATTGCTTGCAGTTCCTATGGCTTCCACTGGATGTAAACAGTCCTGAGAAATAGGTTGAGGTTATTCCTTTGTGTAATGAAGAAATACGGCCATCTTGAAGTCGAGTCACTCCAGGTGTCCTGGACATGCGCTTCAATCAAACAGAAGGCATGCTACATTTCGTTTTAATCCTGTATTGAACACAGATCATCCCGTCTTCAATTTTATCGATTATTAACGTAAAAAAATACCTAAAGTTGTATTACAAAAGTAGTTTTAAATTTTTTGGCTAAGTTTACAGGTAACCTTTGAGATATTTTGTTGTCACGTTTGAGCAAGTTGGAACCTGTGTTTTTCTGGATCAAACGCGCCAAATAAATGGACATTTTGCATATATATCGACGGAATTAATCGAACAAAAGGACCATTTGTGATGTTTATGGGACATATTGGAGTGCCAACAACAGAAGCTCGTCAAAGGTAAGGCATGAATTATATTTTTATTTCTGCGTTTTGTGTCGCGCCTGCAGGGTTAAAATATGCTTCTCTCTTTGTTTACAATGTTGCTATACTCAGATAATAGCATTGTTTGCTTTCGCCGAAAAGCCTATTTCAATTCTGACATGTTGGCTGGATTCACAACCAGTGTAGCTTTAATTTGGTATCTTTCATGTGTGATTTAATGAAAGTTTGATTTTATAGTAATTTTCATAGTAATTAATTTTAATATGGCGCTCTGCAATTTCTCAGGCTTTTTGCCAAGTGAGACAGTAGCGTCTTGCCTAAACTCAGATTTTTGGATATAAATATGAACTTTACCGAACAAAACATACATGTATTGTGTAACATGAAGTCCTATGAGTGTCATCTGATGAAGATCATCAAAGGTTAGTGATTAATTTTATCTCTATTTCTGCTTTTTGTTACTGCTCTCTTTAGCTGGAAATATGGCTGTCTTTTTCTGTGACTTGGCTCATACCTAACATAATCGTTTGGTGTGCTTTCGTCGTAAAACCTTTTTGAAATCAGACACTTTGGCTGGATTTACAAGTGTATCTTTAAAATGGTGTAAAATACTTGTATGTTTGAGGAATTTAAATTATGGGATTTCTGTTGTTTTGAATTTGGCGCCCTGCAGTTTTACTGGCTGTTGACGAGGTGGGACGCTACCGTCCCACATTCCCTAGAGAAGTTAACTGCCTTGTTCGGGGGCAGAACGACATATTTTTACCTTGTCAGCTCCGGGATTTGATCTAGCAACTTTTCGATTACTGGCCCAATACTCTAACCAATGATGAGTCGGACCACAGAGTGAAGGAAAAGCAGCCAACAAGTGCTCAGCATATGTGGGAACACCTTCAAGACTGTTAGAAAAGTATTCCAAGTGAAGCTGGTTGAAAGAATGCCAAGAGTGTGCAAAGCTGTCATCAAGGCAAAGGGTGGCTATTTGAAGAATCTCAAATATAAAATATATTTTGAGTGAAGGAAAAGCAGCCAACAAGTGCTCAGCATATGTGGGAACTCCTTCAAGACTGTTAGAAAAGCATTCCAGGTGAAGCTGGTTGAAAGAATGCCAAGAGTGTGCAAAGCTGTCATCAAGGCAAAGGGTGGCTATATGAAGAATCTCAAATATAAAATATATTTTGATTTGTTTAACACTTTTTTGCTTACTACATGATTCCATATGTGTTATTTCATAGTTTTGATGTCTTCACTATTATTCTACAATGTAGAAAATAGTAGAAAATAAAGAAAAACCCATATATGAGTAGGTAGTTTATACAAATAATTTACTTTGCAATCTCATGGTAATTTTTATAATTAGTATTACCCTATGCCATACTTCTACCATGTTCCAATGCATCATTATATATTACAAGATAGGTAATCATTTAATGTAATTCAAACAATATCAGTGCTGCTTTTCACATGTATTCTTATAACATGACATGGGCTAGTTGTAAAACACAGTATGTAATGTGACTGACACAGAACCTACATCTCCATGTAAATACAACTGGTATCTTAGTGGAAGTCACACGAATAATACAGTTTGAACTCCGCTTCACTGTCAGTAATTACACTGCTCTTTTATTAATAACATACATGAGAAGAATAGTAAACTAAGCAAACACTGCTCTTTGCTTTGGTATTACCCTGCCATTTGGAACATATCATGCCAAGAAAGAAGGCAGTAACTGCTGTTTAAGGGTCAAAGGTCATGTCAGAGGTCAGGGTCAACATGAATAAAATATTAACTAATAGTAAGGCCACATCACCACATCTCAAATGATCTCCCCAGAATTCATTTGGCTGGACAATTCAACTTGGAAGCCATTTTTCTCAGTTCCACGCTGTGAGTAGTTACTGCCTTTTTGCTTGGTAGGGCAGAATATTAATTTATAAACATAATGAATAAATATATCATACCCATTGCATAATCAATTCCTCACCTTTTCTGGCCATGAAGAGTTCATATTCACAAAGTAATATGACAAATTACCATGACATCTGGTACAGATTTGCCTTGTGACGGGAAAAGTTTAACGGAGATAGGTAAATCAGAGGGGCTGATAAATATGTTTTCGGGGTACGGGATGTCGCCTGCAGTGACAGGAGACTAGATTAATGTGTGCAAATCAAACTGAGCGAAGAGGCTATCTACACCCTATATCAGAGACACAGATTCACTGAATCATCATGGTAAAACCTATCAGAGACACTTTGAATCGCCACGGTAACCCACAGAGATACAGTACACAGGGTTAACTAAATAGATCTATTGAGTGGGGTGTGGGGGTGGAAAATAGGCTGCAGATGACACTCAATCACAAGTTAGGGAGAGTGAGCTACTGTATATTAGAGAAGCTGGGTTGTGTTGTACAGCTCATCTCTCTCACTGCTGTCTGTAATTAATGTGCCCCACTTTCTTCCCACTGAGGGACGGAGAGGATCAGGATCACACTGTTGTTCCCTGTTGTCTACCAGCCTCTTCCTTCCTCTAACTGCTCTCATCCCTTAGTCTGTTGTAAAATATCCCTCCTTTACTATCACCTCCCCTGTTTAATACTGTAACCTCCTCCAACAATCCGTGTCCCCAGAGGTTCTGTAGATCTAGTACCAGAACTGTTTATTTTCATAAGAACGCATCACTCTCTCTGTGTCAGAATCACTTCAAACACCCTGGTTGTAGGCTACTGATGGGATTCCATCACTGAGTGTAGTGCTGTGGGTTGCTATTGCCTGCTGAAATCTGTGGGTATGGCGCCATCTTTTGGCTTGAAAAGGAGTATTCCCTTTTGTTTCTGTGACTTGGTTTTCCAGCTGTGATTAATTATGCTGAGGTGCTGAGGGTGGAATGGAATATATAGTGTATTTTATAAGATCTATTGAAAAAGTAGGAATTGTTCTTTTCCATTTACACAACATTTGTTGATTGAGGCTAATATCGGTGCTTCTCTGTGTTCCTGTTTTACTCCAGGAAATGAGAATAAGAGTGTGGTTTGGGCCAGCACTGCCATACAACTGCTGGATGACAGGAAGTCGCCTATTGTTGCTTGTAAGCTCCCTGAAAAGCCCCTAACTTCTCCCTTAACTTCTCCCTGACATAGAGAGCTACTGTACCTGTTATAGGCTTGTAACTGTAATGTTTTAAACGATATTAAGCCTCCTTTGAAGACGTGAAGAAACTCTTTAATACATTTTTAAATCCTCTTCTAGATGTACAGTGTGCTGATTGTGTTCTGTTTGTGTTTTTGTTAAAACCCACTATAGGCGTTGGGATTCAGATGAAGCTGGAATTCTTTCAGAGGAAGTTCTGGACCGCTAGTAGACAGGTAGACACACACACACACACACACAATATCCAGTGCTGTGAGACATGCTTTATGGATTATTCTAATAATTTATTCATCTTATTGATTCGATCCAGTGTGCTGCTCTGGATGGGAAGTGCTCCATTAGCTGTGATAATGAGGTAAGACCAGACAGTAGCTGTCTGTCACTGGCTCATGCTACTTCCTGTTTCTTAGCCTGTGGTCCGTGTCTCAGCTTTTCTACTTCCTGTCTGTACTGTCTGTGACCTTTCTCTGTTTCCTCTCAGTGTTGAATTATTAAATGATGTCATGCTTTGAAGATCTGAATTAATGTTCCTTTCTTTTTTTCTAACAGGACATCAAGTGTTACCTTATAGACAACAACGGATTTATTCTGGTCACAGAGGACTACTCTCAGGTACCATTAATAATATACTAGATGTGTGTCCTGTAGCTCCCCTGGTTCCTAGTATTTACATTTAAATAAACATCTTCTTCCTCAGACGGGGCTGTTCTTTGGAGAGGTGGAGAGTGCTGTTATGAACAAGCTGCTTCTCATGGGTTCCTTCAAAAGGTTAGAGGAGAAATCATGTTAAAGTCATACCCTGAACACACACACACACACACACACACACACACACACACACACACACAATGAATGGTCTATTTTTTCTTCTCTCTAGGATCACTCTGTATGACTACCAGGCTCTCTGTAGAGAGTATGCTGGCAGCAGTGACAGCGCACGCTCTCTATCACATGTACGTACTGCCCCTAAATATTGTCACATGTAAGTACTGCCCCTAAATATTGTCACATGTAAGTACTGTCCCTAAATATTGTCACATGCAAGTACTGTCCCTAAATATTGTCACTTGTAGTACCGTCCCTAAATATTATCACATGTACATACTGTCCCTAAACTACTCATCAGACTTACATACATCCAGTCAATGCTAATTATTTAATGTCTTCTCTCCCAGCCCTGACCAAACTTGTCATGTGAGAATAATAAAATAATCACCGTGATACGATAAAATAATGAGATGCACTGATTATCATCCATGGTACATATTATGGTACTATTATATCAATGTATGTTTGTGTTTTCCTTATCAGTTTCCTGCTGGAGTTCAACCTTTACAACTGGTGGCATGTTGATCTCTCTGTCAAAGGTCAGTGTGTGTAAGAATATACCTTGAGGTGTGTGTGTGTGTGGGTGCAGGCACACATGCATGTGTGTGTGTGAGTCTTTCGTGTTTTTATTATGTTAAGATTTACATGTCCCATTTCCAGCCCAAAGGTCAAGGGGAAAGACCATGATGGTGCCATGTGACACGGAGTACCCTGCCTTCGTCTCTGAGCGTACCATCAAAGAGACCACGGGAAACATCGACAGTAAGGGCTGTGCCAGGTACTTGTAACACAGTTAGCTTACCTGTGTATTAGGCACCGATAAACTCACTTAACCTGTGTGTTGATGGTGTATACACAATACAGGGTAATTTCATGCGTTAGGTCTGGGATAGGCGTCCCGCTAGCGGGACAACTTCCGGTGAAACTGGAGGATACGCAATTCAAATAAATAATCATAAAATTATGGATATTAAACATTTGGGTACATACAATCGTCTTATATCGGTTGAAAGCTTAAATTCTTGTTAATCTAACTGCAGTGTCCGATTTACAGTAGGCTTTACAGCGAAAGCCTGCCATATGATTGTTTGAGGACGGCGCCCCACATCAAAATATTTTTCCACCGGCACAGGTTTCATAAATTCACAAATAGCGATTAAATATTCACATACTTTTTGAAAATCTTCCTCTGATTTGTCATCCAAAAGGTCCCAGCTATAACATGTAGTGTTGTTTTGTTAGATAAAATCCTTCTTTATATCCCAAAAAGTATTTTGTTGGCGCCATCGATTTGAGTAATCCACTCGTTCAACGTGCCAAGATAGGAATCCGAAAATCTACCCCTAAACTTTGTTTCAACAAGTCAAAATATGTTTCTATTTAATCCTCAAATACCCTAAAATGTAATTAAACTATAATATTTCATATGGAAAGAATTATGTTCAATAGGAAAACGATATTAGCAGGTGCGTGTCCTCATCATCGCGCGCATACACAGATTTCCAAGTCTGTATCATTTTTCTTACTCGTTTTGTAAGAAACAAGCCTGAAACCTTGAAAAAAGACTACTGACACCCAGTGGAAGCCATAGGAATTGCATACTGGGAGCTAGATTTAATTATTTCCCTATCCGTTCCATTGTAAGAGCATGGGCTCCCCCCCAAAAAACATTACAGGTTGGTTTTTCTTTGGATTTTCTCCGACCATGTCTATTGTGTTATAGTCTCCTACATTATTTTAACATTTCTACAAACTTCAAAGTGTCTTCTTTCCAATGGTACAATTATATGCGTATTCTGGCTTCAGGGCCTGAACAACAGGCAGTTTACTTTGGGCACGTCAGTCAGACAGGAAGTGGAGAAAATAGGGACCTAGCCTTATGTTAAAAGTATCAACTGAATCAGCTCAACTCTCTTTCTCTCTCTCCCTCCTCAGATCTTTTGTAATTCAGCAGATTCCCAGCAGTAATCTCTTAATGGTTGTCGTGGACAACAAGTGTGACTGCAGCTCTGCAACCCTGGTTTCCATGGATCCCATCGAGATTATGTATATCCTTTACTAACCCTCAATAAGTTTGAGGTGTTTGAGTGGATTTTTTGTGCAAAGCTTTTGTGTGTTTTTTAGTATAAATGTTTTGTAAGTAAATGGGTTTTGTAAGTTAACAGTAAGTGAACTCTGAACTTAGACTTTAGTTTTGTGTGAATGTGAATAGCTTCTTCATTGTCAGAGGTATTAATCCATATCTCATACATGTAGCTATTTATGAAGCGTGCATTACGGTTTGGTTTTCTCATCATGCTAGAATGATGTTGCAGAAACGGTCACCACAGTATCAGTTAAATGTATCTGAGGTGTGGTTCATCATCAGTATTTCTATCCTTAACCCCTCTGCACACAATGAGTCTCTGAAATGTGATAGGCTGAGGTTTCAGAAAGACAGAAAGCGGCCAGAATCGTGTCATCCTTTTCAACCTGAGGTACGCAGTATGTAGATATGTGTGTGCGTATGCGTCACAATTCTGTGATTACACAGAAAGTACATGAACGCCTGTTTATGAGTGTTTAATAACACGACATTAATCATATATGTGACCATCTGTATATTGTCTGAACCATATAGATACATAGTGTATGTATTCATTCATTTCTATGGTCTGAAACTCCTGTGATGCCCCCTGTGTCTGATGCAGGAGAATGCCATGGAGTGTGGAGGAGCAGCAGGCCTCTCTGCCCCCCTTACAGCAGCACTGCTCCCCCTACTGGCCACTCTCATTAGCAGGTGACCACACCGCCCTCGAGGCCCACCGTCCTGGACCCAACACTGGACCTAACACTGGAGAGATTGATAGACTGGCGCACCATCATAATGTTAGTAACTATTCACACAAGATCATGACATTATTACTTCAGATCAGACATCTTATTGAGCTCACGTTATTTAGTAGCAACGGCAATACCCCTCTAGGCAAAAAACTACATATTCAAAAGTAGAATGGACTGATAAATTGAGACATCAACTTACAACAGTTATAGCTGTAGACTACTACAAGAACTTGGAATGGAAGAATAACTCACAGACAAGGAGGATGACCAAAAACAGATGACCAGCCATATCAGGGGTGAACAACACCATTTTCACAGATCCTCCGACTCTCACAAACTACTAGGAGTATGGTGTCTGTGACTGAGAGAACGGTTTGAATAGAGAGGTAGATGAGAAACTTCCTCGCAGGAAAACCACTAAGTCCATTAACTATCAAGTAGTGTCTCACATCATGAGGTTGGGGGAAGGTCAATCAGTCAAAGTTCTGTAGTTATATTTTGATCCTAAAATATAAAATGAACCTAAAAGCATTAGCTTCACTGTCAGAGTAAATTCATATGTTTTATTTGAGGCCTTTTTGACTGTGACAACTTTGATAAAAGTTAACAGTTAATATTCTGGCTGTGACTCCATGTCTGGCTCTGAAACTCAACAACACTACATTTCTGTTGACATCTTGAGGTGCTTACAGTAATTGTCAGAAGCACTCATTTGTTTCTCATGTTGGTATTTTTAGAGGCTGTATTTAGTTTGGGTTTTCATATCTAAATAGTCTGGTAAAGATGTTAAATGTAACCATAGTGTCTGTTGAATGTATCTGAGGTTTGGTTCAACTTCAACAGTTGCTTTTATGTGTAAGGTGGATGTTGGTGTTGTTTTACAGTTTGCTTAACTGACACCTAATGGAATTAGCTAAACAAATGAATAAAAAGCCAATATACTTATCAAGCCACCTCAGTTTATCAGAATAAAAACATGAGAAATAGAAATACAATAACAGAGACAAGCGTAAGAGATAGGTAGGTGTTTAACAGAAAGTCTTATTGTCTGACCATTAAACTCAAGACATGCTCTATATACAGCATCCTGTGAGATGAGCATTTAACTTGTTGAGCGGAACATACATATGACATTATATAAGAGGGGTATTCTGGGATCTGTAGCTAGAGAAAGTGACAGTTGTGGTTTCACTATGAGTTTGCTGGTCTGTCGGGGATTGAGCTGAACATGTGGTGCATATCAGAGTACAAGACAGAAAGAGACAATTTGACAAATAGGCCTACAGTATTTTGCATATAAATGATATGGTAAGAACATTTTAAAGAAGTGCAGAACACATTCACATGGGTGATGGTGAATGAGACAAACTATGGCTATCATTTTTATTTGTGCTGTACTTTTTGAGATGCCTGCGTATCCACTCCAACAGTGGGCATTAATGCGGATGGTACAGAAGTGATCAGTTTCCTGTATCCCCTGAATCCACCTGGAAGAGAGAGAGAGAAAAATAGATCTTACTTATCCTGTCTGTCTGTCTGTCTGGAACAGCAATCAACCAACTGTTGGTTTGAAACTTGAATGTTCAAGGGTCATTCTTGAATTGCGGTGGCATTTGGGCATTAATACATTTTTGTTGATTATGTATTAATTTAAATGTATTTGGGTACATCTTCCCATTATAAATCAACTGATATGGCAGCTTAATGACTTTAAATCATGTTTACCATTATGGTAACATTGTGACACCAGTAGAGTAACACCAATGACAATGTTTTGGTCGTTTTAGTTAATTACCCGTTAAAAATAATTGACTAAATCGATGTGATTAATCGTTTTGCTCACAATTAAATTGAGTTACACCAATGGCACTTTGTATTTAACACATCAAACGATCAATGGAGTCCTCAAGTGTACGGCACAATAAAAGGGAGGGAATCTTTTAGAATGTTCTTTAATGGCCTCCTGAGTGGCGCAGCGGTCTAAGGCACCGCGTTGCGGGGTCACTACAGCCTGGGGTTCGATCCCGTGTGTCACGATCGGCTGTGATTGGGCAGTCCCATAGGGCGGCGCACAATTGGCTCAGCATTGTCCGAGATTGGCTGGGGGGTTGGCTGGGGGGGGCTTTACTTGGCTCATCACGCTCTAGCAACTCCTTGTGGTGGGCTGGGCACCTGCAGGCTGACTCCGGTCATCAGTTGAATGGTGTTTCCTCTGACACATTGGTGCAACTGGATTCCAGTTTAAGCAAGCGGGTGTTAAGAAGCACGGCTTGGTGGGTCATGTTTTGAAAGACACATGACTTGACCTTCGCCTCTCCTGAGCCAGTTGGGGAGTTGCAGCGATGAGAAAAGATCGTAGTCACGAAATTGGGGAAAATACAAATTCATTCTTTAATATAGACCCCTCCCCTGCAGGGCCGTAAAAACATAGGAGCGCACCAAGATCTAGACCTCTGTAATTTCCTCTAATTTAAAACATATTTAATAGTAAAAATATATATTTTGTACACAGTAAAGAAAATCAATTATGGGCCAACATCTATATATTGCTCCCAGCGCCTATCTTTTTGATCTGTCTGAGGTCTAATCGTGCATGCCTCTGTGAACGAGTGGAATTATTAACAGTGATTTGGTCGTTAGCAGCATATTCACCACTCTCCAGAGCCGCTGGAAGTAGTTAGCCGCGTTGAAGACATCTATATCAGTGCGCTAATACAGGACTAGTAATGGCCCAGTGGACTACTTTTGTGAGAATCTTTTTTACTTAAAGTATTTGTGTGTTTACAGCATTTTTTTACTTGTGTCTGATAATTATCTGAAGAAAAGTTAATCTGATAATACCTGTGGAATATAAAAATACTTGCTTGATATACACTACCGTTTAAAAGTTTGGGGTCACGTAGAAATGTCCTTGTTTTTGAAAGAAAATAAAATGTTTTATCTATTAAAATAACATGAAATTGATCAGAAATACAGTGTAGACATTGTTAATGTTGTAAATGATATTTGTAGCTGGAAACGGCTGATTCTTTATGGAATATCTACATAGACGTACAGAGGCCCATTATCAGCAACCATCACTCCTGTGTTCCAATGAAACGTTGTGTTAGCTAATCCAAGTTTATCATTTAAAAGGGTAATTGATCATTAGAAAAACCTTTTGCAATTATGTTAGCACAGCTAAAAACTGTTGTTCTGATTAAAGAAGCAATAAAACTGGCCTTCTATAGACTAGTTGAGTATCTGGAGCATCAGCATTCATGGGTTCGATTACAGGCTCAAAATGGTCAGTCTATTCTTGTTCTGAGAAATGAAGGCTATTCCATGCGAGAAATTGCCAAAAAACTGAAGATCTCGTACAACGCTGTGTACTACTCCCTTCACAGAACAGCGCAAACTGGCTTTAATCAGAATAGAAAGAGGAGTGGGAGGCCCCGGTGCACAACTGATTAAGAGGACAAGTACATTAGAGTGTCTAGTTTGAGAAACAGACGCCTCACAACTCCTCAACTGGCAGCTTCATTAAATCTTACCCGCAAAACACCAGTCTCAACGTCAACAGTGAAGAGGCGACTCCGGGATGTTGACCTTCTAGGCAGAGTTCCTCTGTTCAGTGTCTGTGTTCTTTTGCCCATCTTAATCTTTTATTTTTATTGGCCAGTCTGAGATATGGCTTTTTCTTTGCGACTCTGCCTAGAAGGCCAGCATCCCAGAGTTGCTTCTTCACTGTTGACGTTGAGACTGGTGATTTGCGGGTACTATTTAATGAAGCTGCCAGTTGAGGACTTGCTGCCAGAGAGACTAGGCGATCACAAACTGTCTCCCCAACTCCCAGTGACCTCTGTTACCAGGCCACCAATAGGTTGCTAGGGAGCAGGACACCTGACAGTCCTTCTGCCTGCTCAGGTCAGAGCCTCCTCAGTCTTTCTCCAAGTGGACAAGAGTGATGGAGTGCGTGGACAGAAGTGAGTGATGTTGTTATTGAAAGTTGTGCATTTACTGTTGGTTGTTACTTTTGCTGGTGGTTAATAGTAGTTGATGCTGTGTCTTATACAGTCCTTTGCTTATGTCACTATCTCCTTATACAGTTAATTTTATTATTGCTCATGTGCTGTTACTCATTCCTTCTCATGCTATGTTTATTAGTATATTCATTCATATTATTCTCTGTTCAGAACCACATCCATCTCATATGTCCTCTGGAAATTAAGTTATTTAGTGTGAGTAACGCTGTGCGGTTGCCGTAATCCTCTGACTGGGAAAGGTGGGTTTTTCATGCTCAGCAGTTTACCGTGTGTATCAATAATGATCTACCACCAAATGGACATCTAGCCAACTTGACACAACTGTGGGAAGCATTGGAGTCAACATGGGCCAGCATCCCTGTGGAACGCTTTCGACACCTTGTGGAGTCCATATTTTGAGTCTCTTATTTTCCCTCAGACTGTCTGTCTGTCCGTCCGAAAACCAGTATGTATCTACAGTGAGGGAAAAAAGTATTTGATCCCCTGCTGATTTTGTACGTTTGCCCACTGACAAAGAAATGATCAGTCTATAATTTTAATGGTAGGTTTATTTGAACAGTGAGAGACAGAATATCAACAAAAAAATCCAGAAAAACGCATGTCAAAAATGTTATGAATTGATTTGCATTTTAATGAGGGAAATAAGTATTTGACCCCTCTGCAAAACATGACTTACTACTTGGTGGCAAAACCCTTGTTGGCAATCACAGAGGTCAGACGTTTCTTGTAGTTGGCCACCAGGTTTGCACACATCTCAGGAGGGATTTTGTCCCACTCCTCTTTGCAGATCTTCTTCAAGTCATTAAGGTTTCGAGGCTGACGTTTGGCAACTCGAACCTTCAGCTCCCTCCACAGATTTTCTATGGGATTAAGGTCTGGAGTCTGGCTAGGCCACTCCAGGACCTTAATGTGCTTCTTCTTGAGCCACTCCTTTGTTGCCTTGGCCGTGTGTTTTGGGTCATTGTCATGCTGGAATACCCATCCACGACCCATTTTCAATACCCTGGCTGAGGGAAGGAGGTTTTCACCCAAGATTTGACGGTACATGGCCCCGTCCATCGTCCCTTTGATGCAGTGAAGTTGTCCTGTCCCTTTAGCAGAAAAACACCCCCAAAGCATAATGTTTCCACCTCCATGTTTGACGGTGGGGATGGTTTCTTGGGGTCATAGGCAGCATTCCTCCTCCTCCAAACACGGCAAGTTGGGTTGATGCCAAAGAACTCCATTTTGGTCTCATCTGACCACAACACGTTCACCCAGTTGTCCTCTGAATCATTCAGATGTTCATTGGCAAACTTCAGACGGGCATGTATATGTGCTTTCTTGAGCAGGGGGACCTTGCGGGCGCTGCAGGATTTCAGTCCTTCACGGCATAGTGTGTTACCAATTGTTTTCTTGATGACTATGGTCCCAGCTGCCTTGAGATCATTGACAAGATCCTCCTGTGTAGTTCTGGGCTGATTCCTCACCGTTCTCATGATCATTGCAACTCCACGAGGTGAGATCTTGCATGGAGCCCCAGGCTGAGGGAGATTGACAGTTCTTTTGTGTTTCTTCCATTTGCGAATAATCACAGAAACTGTTGTCACCTTCTCACCAAGCTGCTTGGCGATGGTCTTGTAGCCCATTCCAGCCTTGTGTAGGTCTACAATCTTGTCCCTGACATCCTTGGAGAGCTCTTTGGTCTTGGCCATGGTGGAGAGTTTGGAATCTGATTGATTGATTGCTTCTGTGGACAGGTATCTTTTATACAGGTAAGAAACTGAGATTAGGAGCACTCCCTTTAAGAGTGTGCTCCTAATCTCCGTTCGTTACCTGTATGAAAGACACCTGGGAGCCAGAAATCTTTTTGATTGAGAAGGGGTCAAATACTTATTTCCCTCATTAAAATGCAAATCAATTTATAACATTTTTGACATGCATTTTTCTGGATATTTTTGTTGTTATTCTGTCTCTCACTGTTCAAATAAACCTACCATTAAAATTATAGACTGATAATTTCTTTGTCAGTGGGCAAACGTACAAAATCAGCAGGGGATCAAATACTTTTTTCCCTCACTGTATATCCAAGGTAATTAATTTTTGCTGTACTTACATCTTCATTTGCAGATAGCTGCACAGGACCTGCACCTCACAGAGAGAGACAAAGACACAAGTAAGAGTTTTTTTCTGGGGGGCAGAAGAAGTGAATATAACAGGTCTTGATGTCACATCACACTTCTCCTCCTGACTCAAACCACCCTGGAGACTTACAGCTCTGTTCTCACGCTTTCAAGATGCTCTGACTAAAAAATGTAAGTTAGTATGGTTGGCATTGAGTGATTAAGTGTTATTGTACTGAGGGTCCCAAATTCACATCCCAGGTCAGGAAGACAGGGACAGAAGACCTTCTGTTACAAACTCACCTGAGGGCAAAAATGTGGACGGTACATAGGTGATGAGAGAATAGATCCCAGCATCCCTTGAATCCAACATGCCTGCACTGCTCATAGCTCCCATCACCAAATCATCTACAACAGAAACAAAATGAAAATGAAATTAGAATATGTGTTTGTACATGCATGTGTGTAGTTGTGTTAGTAGTGTGTGCAGTGTTTGATATATTTTGTTTGGAACATACATTGTCTGTGATCATCCTGTCTGGCTGTAGGTCTGTACAACATAAAAGTATAAGAAGGTTGTGGTAAGAACATCTCATCATGGACAATACAGAACTAAAGGTTGATACAATCTGCATCATATTCACAAGGAGAATTCTTACCTCTGAGAATTGGTTTTCTCTGAAAAACAGATTAGGCTAAATGAATGATATTGAATATAGCTTACACTACACAATATCACCAAAAGGAGTTGAAAGATTAACCCATGTCAAAGGCACTTACATTAATATGAGAAAGGAAAATGTTTGCAAATTATTTGTTATGCAGAAACAGAAGTACTCACTGGTCCTCCTGTAGAGACAGACAGCTGTCAATCCCATCAGGAACACCCCCACTCCAGAAGCCATACCCACTGCTGCCTGCCATAATTGCACCGCTGTTTGGTGACATGATGACATCAGAAGAGGTCATTAGCTCTTAATCCAAATGTAAATACTTCAATGGTAGACAGGTGTTAGAATACCACTTTATTATTAGTCTTGGTAAATGTTTCCGTTTTCATATGTGAGAAAAGTTAGCTAAACATTCTACATTTGAGTCTGTGAAGGAAAATGTTATGTTTGTGCTTTTCTAATAACCAATTAGACTGGGTTCATGCAAGTGACTGATTGATCGTGACTGGGAGGAATCCTCACTATCAGTATAAGCAATTTGGCAGTGCGCCAAGAACATTGTTTTGAAAACCGAAAGGGGTGTCTCAGTTTCAAGGTCTCAGCTTGAAGAGAAGAAGCCTCGTGAGGTATTGGTTGGTCACATGCATGAACCAAACGTTAATGATGAATTCATTATGAATAATGAATAAGCTAAATCTTGCAAATATAACTTGTCTCTTTAAGCAGCATATAAGACAACTAATGGGACTTCCCCGGCCGACCGACGTGTACTATAGTACATTAAGTTTGTTGGAACCTCTCCAGCTTGCTGATAATAAATAATTATTCATTTCATATTGACTTCAGGTGTCCCTGATAGAAATTTCCACGACAAGTCATTTAGCAGAGGCTCTTATCCAGAGTGACGTACATTAGTGCATTCATCTTAAGATAGCTTGGTGAGGGAACAACATATCACAATCACAACAAGTACATTTTCCATCAACAAAGTAGTTATCAGCAAAGTCAGTGCTAGCAGGAAAAGACAAGTGCATTTTTGCTGTGGGATTACTAAATAAGGATACTTATCCTTATACTGTTTGAATTCACAACGCTGTCTATGGAGCTTTGACCTCCTGTGCACATGCAAGATAGAGACGGTTTGTTAACAGTTAACACACATCACAACTTAATAAACACCAATAAACTAAAATCGTGTGGCCATACTCACTTTCAGTTGGACTCTTTGGTGTGTCAGTTGTCAAAGTAAGACTAACAGTCGCATCTAGTGCAAAGCAAAGTCATTGGATCTGGTTATATGGGATGATTTAATCAATCCAATATCAACCTCTTTTATAGTAATTAGGCACATTTGTGATGAAAAAATAATACAAAGACCTGGGTAAGACAAAATATGTCTTTTTTTTCTCAGTTGTACTAACTAAAGATGACCAACACACCTGATGTAGGATTCACTGCTGTGCTGGGGGCCAAAGGAGATGAGAAGAGAAATGTACATTTGTTTCATATCAAATAACAGCCCCGTCAATGTGAATGGGAGCGTGCTTGTTGTCTTGGCATCACACTGCCAGGTCTCTGACCTAATCCCTATAGGCTGTCTCATCATTGTCGGTGATCAGGCCTACCACCATTCTGTCGTCGGCAAACTTAATGATGGTGTTGGAGACGTGCATGACCACGCAGTTGAGGGTGAACAGGTAGTACACGAGGGGACTCAACACGCACCTTTGACAGGCCCCTGTGTTGAGGATCAATGAGGCAGATTTTGTTGTTGCCTACCCTTACAACCTGGGGAAGGCCCATCAGGAAGTCCAGGATCCAGTTGCAGAGGGAGGATTTTAGGCCCTGGGTACTTAGTTTAGTGATGAGCTTGAAGGGGAACTATGGTGTTGAACGCTGAGCTTTAGTCAGCAAACATCATTCTCACGTAGGTGTTCCTTTTGTCCAGGTGGGAAAAGGCAGTGTGGAGATAGCGATTGCGTCATTTGTGGATCTGTTGGAGCGGTATGTGAATTGTAGTGGGTCTAGGGTTTCTGGGTTGATGGTGTTGATGTGAGCCATGACCAGTCTTTGAAAGCACGTCATGGCTACCGATGTGACTGCTACGGGCCAGTAGTCATTTAGGCAGGTTACCTTGGTGTTCTCGGGCACAGGGAATATGGTGGTCTGCTTGAAACATGTTGGTATTACAGACTCGGTCAGGGAGAGGTTGAAAATGTCAGTGAAGACACTTGACACTTGTAATCCATCTGGCCCTGCAACCTTGTGAATGTTGACCTGTTTAAAGGTCTTACTCACATAGGCTACGGAGAGCGTGATCTCACATTCATCCGAAACAGCTGATGATCTCATGCATGGTTCAGTGTTGCTTGCCTTGAAGCAAGCATAGAAGGAATTTAGCTCGTTTGGTAGGCTTTCGTCACTGGGCAGCTCACGGTTGGGTTTCCATTGTAATCCGCAAATCTGCCACATCCGACAAGCGTCAGAGCCAGTGTAGTAAGATTCAATCTTAGCCCTGTATTACTGCTTTGCCTGTTTAATGGTTCGTCTGAGGGCATAGCGGGATTTATTATAAGCGTCCGGATTAGTGTCCCGTTCCTTGAAAGCGGCAGCTCTAGCTTTTTGCTCAGTGCGGATGTTGCCTGTAATCCATGGCTTCTGGTTGGAATATGTATGTACAGATGAAGTCGGTGAATGATGTGGTGTACTCCTCAATGCCATCAGATGAATCCCAAAACATAATTCCAGTCTGTGCTAGCAAAACAGTCCTGTAGCTTAGTATGCGTGTCATCTGACCACTTCCGTAATGAGCGAGTCACTGGTAAGTCCTGCTTGCGTTTTTACTTGTTAGCAGGAATCAGGAGGATAGAATTATGGTCAGATTTGCCAAATGGAGGGCGAGGGAGCTATTTGTATGCATATCTGTGTGTGGAGTAAAGGTGGTCTAGAGATTTTTTTCCCTCTGTTTGCACATTTGACATGCTGGTAGAAATTAGGTAAAATATGTTTACGTTTTCCTGCATTAAAGTCCCCAGCCACTAGGAGCGCCGCTTCTGGATGAGCATTCTCTTTTTACAGCTCGTTGAGTGCGGTCTTAGTGCCTGCATCGGTTTGTGGTGGTAAATAGACAGCTACGAAAAATATAGATGAACTCTCTTGGTAAATAGTGTGGTCTACAGCTTATCATGAGATAGTCTACCTCAGACGAGGAAAACCTCTAGACTTCCTTAATATTAGAGATTGCGCACCAGTTGTTATTGACAAATAGACACAGACCACCAGCCTTCGTCTTACTGGAGGTTTATTGTTCAATCTAGCCGATGCACGGAAAACCCAGCCAACTGTATATGATCCATGTTCTCGTTCAGCCATGACTCAGTGAAACATAAGATATGGATGGTAAAGCAGGATTATTGACTTGCAGATGAAATCTCACCAAGCATCAGGATCTGCGGCCCCTGTATCGGCATCTCCTCTTCATGTGAATGATCTTTCTCCTTCAATTCATTAAAGAAAAAATCTTCGCCCAGTGAGTAATCGCTGTTCTTATTGTCCAGAAACTATTTTCGGTCATAAGAGACGGTGGCAGAAACATTATGTACAAAACAAGTTACAAACAACGCAACAACAAAAACACCCAGAATGACACAATTGGTTAGGAACCTGTAAAACGGCAGCCATCCCCTCCGGGGGCCATTCATATCTAAGAAAAGTACAACAAAGTAGAGTGACCGTACAAGCAGCCATGAATAAGTCTATGAGTAAACCTGTTGGAGCTTTAGTGAATGAGAGTGAACTAAAAAATGTAATTGTAAAGTAAGGGATACTTACTAGTTGGTCTCACCGTGATGTCAGGGGTCAAAGTAGAAGTAACAGTCGAAACTGCTGGAAAGTAATACAAGTCAATTCTGTATCTGATTACACAAATAGAAAGGTATTCATTATTTCTGTTAGAGAACAACACAACTCAGTCAGTAGAAAGATTAAATGCTCACAATTACATAATTTGGCATATTACTGTTAAAACCCAGAACCTTAAAAGCTTATGGTGTACCATGGGATGCCCCGTTAACATCCCACATAATGCTTACATGGATATTCCCTACATTAACTTCTAGAATGGTCTCTGCCACTTATGATTGCCTGCTGTCTGTTAAATTGTCACGTTCTGACCATAGTTCTTGTGTGTTTTGCTTGTTTTAGTGTTGGTCAGGACGTGAGCTGGGTGGGCATTCTATGTTGTGTGTCTAGTTTGTCTGTTTCTATGTTTGGCCTAATATGGTTCTCAATCAGAGGCAGATGTTTTGTGTTGTCTCTGATTGGGAATCATATATAGGTGGCTTGTTTTGTGTTGGGGTTTGTGGGTGGTTGTTTCCTGTCTCTGTGTTTTCTCTGCACCAGCTAGGACTGTATCGGTTTGCCACATTTATTATTTTGTTATTTGTAAGTGTTCACAGTTTCGTAACCTGTTGGGGACCAGGGGGTGCTATTTTAACTTTTGGTGAAAATCGTATGATTTTTAAACGGCCTCGTACTCAATTCTTGCTCGTACAATATGCATATTATTATTACTATTGGATAGAAAACAGTCTCTAGTTTCTAAAAACGTTTGAATTATTTCTCTAAGTGGAACAGAACTCCTTTTACAGACCATTTCCTAACCGGAAGTGAGATTTCCAAAAGCGAACTCTCTCTTCAAGAGCTTGTCTATAAAAGGGCATGTCACTTATGACTGTAGAAACACGTCATACGCCTTCGCCTGGGTGTCATGCGGAAGTGAGAGAAAAAATCAGTTGATTATCTCGACCAGGGACTGAACACAACCTCTTGGACTGAGACGTGCGCACTTGTATTTTTTTCCTGGGCGCGAAATAGGACCTGTACTCGGCTCATGGAAGAACCTTTTTAAACGTGAATATGATCTCCGGCTTCGATTTTCTTTGATACATGTCATAATATCATCCTAAAGTATGTTTTTTCAATATAGTTTAATTATATTATTGAAATTTATTCTGGACTTTAGACGTAATGCGTCGCAAGAATTGGTTCAAGAACGAGAGGCTAGCAACGCACTGCCAGTGTGTTTGCTAATTCTGAGGGAAATCGTTCGTTATGGATCCAAATAAAGTCGGTTCTGAACAAAGGACCCCTTGGAGAACATTCTGATGGAAGATCAACAAAGATAAGGACCCAATTTGGGATGCTTTTTCATATATATCTGTCAAACTGTGCTATGCTACCGTTTGACTAGAATCACTGCTGCTGTGTGCTAGCTATTGTAGTAAGCTAATATAACGATATATTGTATTTTCGCTGTAAAACACTTCAAAAATCGGAAATATTGGTTCTGTTCACAAGATCTTATTCTTTCATTAGCTATCCACCATATATTGTTCTGAAATGTTTTATGATGTGTAATTAGTAGTTGACGTTGGTGTCTGTATTTTCTCTGGCTACTGCCGTGCGATTTCTGACTGTAGCTGTGATGGTGGCTATGATGGTAGCAGTAATGTAAAACTGATTTATAGCTAAAATATGCACATTTTTCGAACAAAACATAGATTTATTGTGTAACATGTTATAGGACTGTCATCTGAGGGAGTTTTTTCTAGGTTATTTAGGTTGGTTCTAGGTTAGTTAGGTTAGCTACTTGCATGCTACCGTTGCTGTGAAAAACTGTCTGTCTGTCTTTTGTATTTGGTGGTGAACTAACATAAATATATGTGGTGTTTTCGCTGTAAAACACTTCAACAATCGGAAATATTGTCTGTATTCACAAGATATTTGTCTTTCATTAGCTATCCACCATATATTTGTCTGAAATGTTTTATGATGTGTAATTAGGTAGTTGGTGTCTGTATTTACTCTGGCTACTCCCGTGCGATTTCTGACTGTAGCTATGATGGTAGCAGTAATGTAAAACTGATTTATAGCTAAAATATGCAATTTTTTTTAACAAAACATAGATTTATTGTGTAACATGTTATAGGACTGTCATCTGAGGGAGTTTTTTCTAGGTTATTTAGGTTGGTTCTAGGTTAGTTAGGTTGGCTTGTGCATGCTACCTGCAGCCTACTTGTGCTGTGAAAAATGTCTGTCTGTCTTTTTTTATTTGGTGGTGACCTAACATAAATATATGTGGTGTTTTCTCTGTAAAACATTAAAAAAATCGGACATGTTGGATGGATTGACAAGATGTTTATCTTTCAAATGCTGTATTGGACTTGTTAATGTGTGAAAGTTAAATATTTCAATTATTTTTTTTGAATTTGCCGCTCTGCCTTTTCAATGGAATGTGGGAGGAGTGCCGCTAGCGGCACCCCTGGCCTAAACAGGTTAAACATGTTGAGCACTGGTTACGCTGCGTGTTGGTCTGATCCTTGCTACACCTTCTCTTCACGTGAAGAGGAGGAAGGCTGCCGTTACAGAACCACCCACCAAACTCGGACCAAGCAGCGTGGCTACGGGCAGCAGCAGCAGCGAGTTCAGGAATGGACATGGGAGGACGAGCTGGACGGAAAAGGACCCTGGGCAGAGCCAGAGGAATGTCGCCGCCCCAAAGCAGAGCTGGAGGCAGCAAAAGCAGAGAGGCGGCATTATGAGGCGCTAGCAAGGCAGAGCGGCTGGAAGCCCGAGAGGCTCCCCCAAAAATTTATTGGGGGGGGGATAAAGGGAGGTGTAGCTGGGTCAAGTAGGAGACTTGAGCCAACTCCCCCTGCTTACCGTAAGGAGCCAAGGATGGAACCAGAGCCGGTGAGGGCGGTATTGGAGGTGAGCGAAGTAGAGACTGTGAAGGATCTAATGGGGAAATTGGAGGAGAGAGAAATGAGGGATTTGCTGGTTTGGTGCATGAGACACGACATCCGCCCGACGGAGCGTGTCGGGGATTTGATGTCACCGGAGTCAGCTCTCCATACTCATCCTGAGGTGCGGGCTAGCCGTCTGGTGAAGACTGTACCAGCCTCACGCACCAGGCCTCCTGTGCGCCTCCCTAGCCCTGCACGTCCTGTGCCAGCTCAGCGCACCAGCTCTCCTGTGGCAGCCCCATGCACCAGCTCTCCGGTGCCAGCGCCACGTACCAGGCCTCCACTTTCAGCACCCCGCACTCGCCTTGAGGTGCGTGCCCTCAGCCCAGTACCATCGGTGCCAACACCACGCACCAGGCTTCCAGTGCGTCTCCAGAACTCTGTTGCTCCTCCACGCACTCTCCCTGTGGTGCGTGTCTCCAAGCTTACTGTGCGTATCCAGAGCCCTGTACGCACTGTTCCTTCTCCCCGCACTCGCCCTGAGGTGCGTGCCCTCAGCACGGTACCACCAGTGCCGGTACCACGCACCAGGTGTATAGTACGCCTCGAGAGTCCACTGTGCCCTGTTCCTGCTCCCCGCACTAGCCTTGAGGTGCGTGTCTACAAACCGGTACCACCAATTCCGGCAACACGCACCAGGCCTACTGTGCGCCTCAGCAGGTCTGAGCTGCGTGCCTGCCCAGCGCCGTCTGAGCTGCCTGCCTGCCCAGCGCCATCTGAGCTGCCTGCCTGCCCAGCGCCATTTGAGCCATCCGTTTGCCCAGCGCCATCTGAGCCATCCGTCTGCCCAGCGCCGTCTGAGCCGCCCGTCTGTCCCGAGCCGTCAGAGCCGCCCGTCTGTCCCGAGCCATTAGAGCCGCCCGTCAGTCAGGAGCCGCCAGAGCCGCCAACCAGTCAGGAGCCGCCAGAGCCGCCAGCCAGTCAGGAGCCGCCAGAGCCGCCAGCCAGTCAGGAGCCGCCAGAGCCGCCAGCCAGTCAGGAGCCGCCAGAGCCGCCAGCCAGTCAGGAGCCGCCAGAGCCGCCAGCCAGTCAGGAGCCGCCAGAGCCGCCAGCCAGTCAGGAGCCGCCAGAGCCGCCAGCCAGTCAGGAGCCGCCAGCCAGTCAGGAGCCGCCAGCCAGTCAGGAGCCGCCAGCCAGTCAGGAGCCGCCAGCCAGTCAGGAGCCGCCAGCCAGTCAGGAGCCGCCAGCCAGTCAGGAGCCGCCAGAGCCGCCAGCCAGTCAGGAGCCGCCAGAGCCGCCAGCCAGCCAGGAGCCGCCAGAGCCGCCAGCCAGCCAGGAGCCGCCCAAGCCGCCAGCCAGCCAGGAGCCGCCAGAGCCGCCAGCCAGCCAGGAGCCGCCAGAGCCGCCAGCCAGGAGCCGCCAGAGCCGCCAGCCAGTCAGGAGCCGCCAGAGCCGCCAGCCAGGAGCCGCCAGAGCCGCCAGCCAGTCAGGAGCCGCCAGCCAGTCAGGAGCCGCCAGAGCCGCCAGCCAGTCAGGAGCCGTCAGGAGCCGCCAGCCAGTCAGGAGCCGCCAGGAGCCGCCAGCCAGTCAGGAGCCGCCAGAGCCGCTAGCCAGTCAGGAGCCGCCAGAGCCGCCAGCCAGTCAGGAGCCGCCAGAGCCGCCAGCCAGTCAGGAGCCGCCAGAGCCGCCAGCCAGTCAGGAGCCGCCAGAGCCGCCAGCCAGTCAGGAGCCGCCAGAGCCGCCAGCCAGTCAGGAGCCGCCAGAGCCGCCAGCCAGTCAGGAGCCGCCAGCCAGTCAGGAGCCGCCAGCCAGTCAGGAGCCGCCAGCCAGTCAGGAGCCGCCAGCCAGTCAGGAGCCGCCAGCCAGTCAGGAGCCGCCAGCCAGTCAGGAGCCGCCAGCCAGTCAGGAGCCGCCAGCCAGTCAGGAGCCGCCAGAGCCGCCAGCCAGTCAGGAGCCGCCAGAGCCGCCAGCCAGCCAGGAGCCGCCAGAGCCGCCAGCCAGCCAGGAGCCGCCCAAGCCGCCAGCCAGCCAGGAGCCGCCAGAGCCGCCAGCCAGCCAGGAGCCGCCAGAGCCGCCAGCCAGGAGCCGCCAGAGCCGCCAGCCAGTCAGGAGCCGCCAGAGCCGCCAGCCAGGAGCCGCCAGAGCCGCCAGCCAGTCAGGAGCCGCCAGCCAGTCAGGAGCCGCCAGAGCCGCCAGCCAGTCAGGAGCCGTCAGGAGCCGCCAGCCAGTCAGGAGCCGCCAGGAGCCGCCAGCCAGTCAGGAGCCGCCAGAGCCGCTAGCCAGTCAGGAGCCGCCAGAGCCGCCAGCCAGTCAGGAGCCGCCAGAGCCGCCAGCCAGTCAGGAGCCGCCAGAGCCGCCAGCCAGTCAGGAGCCGCCAGAGCCGCCAGCCAGTCAGGAGCCGCAAGAGCCGCCAGCCAGTCAGGAGCCGCCAGAGCCGCCAGCCAGTCAGGAGCCGCCAGAGCCGCCAGCCAGTCAGGAGCCGCCAGAGCCGCCAGCCAGTCAGGAGCCGCCAGAGCCGCCAGCCAGTCAGGAGCCGCCCGCCAGTCAGGAGCCGCCCGCCAGTCAGGAGCCGCCCGCCAGTCAGGAGCCGCCCGCCAGTCATGAGCCGCCCGCCAGTCATGAGCCGCCCGCCAGTCATGAGCCGCCCGCCAGTCATGAGCCGCCCGCCAGTCATGAGCCGCCCGCCAGTCATGAGCCGCCCGCCAGTCATGAGCCGCCCGCCAGTCATGAGCCGCCACTCAGTCATGAGCCGCCCGCCAGTCATGAGCCGCCACTCAGTCATGAGCCGCCCGCCAGTCATGAGCCGCCCGCCAGTCATGAGCCGCCCGCCAGTCATGAGCCGCCCGCCAGTCATGAGCCGCCCGCCAGTCATGAGCCGCCCGCCAGTCATGAGCCGCCCGCCAGTCATGAGCCGCCCGCCAGTCATGAGCCGCCCGCCAGTCATGAGCCGCCACTCAGTCCGGAGCTGCCTCTCTGTCCTGAGCTACATCTCTGTCCTGAGCTACCTCTCTGTTCTAAGCTGTCTCCTCAGTCTGATGGGGCCCTTTGTGAGGGTTCCTAGGCCAAGGTCGGCGGCGAGGGTCGCCACTCAAAGGACGCTAAGGAGGTGGACAAAGACAATGGTGGAGTGGTGTCCTCGTCCAGCGCCGGAGCCGCCACCGCGGACAGATGCCCACCCAGACCCTCCCCTAGAGTTTTAGGGGGTGCGTTCGGAGTCCGCACCTCAGGAGGGGGGTACTGTCACGTTCTGACCATAGTTCTTGTGTGTTTTGCTTGTTTTAGTGTTGGTCAGGACGTGAGCTGGGTGGGCATTCTATGTTGTGTGTCTAGTTTGTCTGTTTCTATGTTTGGCCTAATATGGTTCTCAATCAGAGGCAGATGTTTTGTGTTGTCTCTGATTGGGAATCATATATAGGTGGCTTGTTTTGTGTTGGGGTTTGTGGGTGGTTGTTTCCTGTCTTTGTGTTTTCTCTGCACCAGCTAGGACTGTATTGGTTTGCCACATTTATTATTTTGTTATTTGTAAGTGTTCACAGTTTCGTATTAAACATGTTGAGCACTGGCTACGCTGCGTGTTGGTCTGATCCTTGCTACATCTTCTCTTCACGTTAAGAGGAGGAAGGCTGCCATTACATAAATGCTCTACATTGAGTGTCACTCTAATATGGAACCGTGAAATGCAAGGATTGGGGCACAACCTGAACTGGGATACCATTTGGGAAAATGTATTTGTTACCTCTAAAAACCAAGCACACCAGCTTGTACATTATAAGCTTATACATAGAAGTTATGCAACACCATTAAATGTTAAGATGAAGCTGATTCCTACTCCAATATGTGAGAGATGCTGTATGAATACTGTTGTAACACTAATGTTTTGGGAATGTCCTGTGGTGTCCCAGTTCTGTTCACATGTTCCAAATGTCCTTACAAAAATGTGTTTCCCTGTGAATATCCACTTAAATTTTGGTTGAATGATAACTGGTTCAGAAAATAATCATTAATGCTGGGTTAACAACAGCAAAAAAGGTTATCCTTAGTGGATTACCCCTACAATCCTCTTGCCTCAAACACGGTTATCATATTTTCAAGATATTGTTCGTATAGAGCGATCAGTGGCCATGATAAACAAATCTCGGGCAAATACAATTGAGGCATGGGATGTATTAACCAAAACTCTATCAGATATCAACACCTCTTGAACAAGCAATGGACCTACATGGTAAGGGAGTTGGAGATAGACATTTTATTTTCTGAGAATAATATAGAATATTTTTTATTGTAAACTTCACTTCCTTCCTGTAAATGTCTAATTTGTCTGAGAAAAGACAGGTAGTCAGCTAGAGATGGATGCTTACCCAGAACGCTTTCTGTGGAGCTTTGACCTCCTGGGCACATGCAAGAGAGAGACTGTTTAATAACAGGTAACACACAACACAACTTATTACGCCACTAAACTAAAATCATGTGGACTCTTTGGGGTGTCAGTTGTCAAAGTAGAACTAGTAGTTGAACCTGGTGCAAAGCAAAGTCATTGGATCTGATTATACAAAAATAAAGGTATTTAAATGGGTTGATTTAATTAATGAAATATCAACCTCTTTTTTTAATCAGGGGAAATTTGTGAGTAAGAACCTGGGTAAAATAAAGCTAGTCAATTTGTTTAGGTCCTATCTGCTAACTAGAAAAAGATGACCAACACACCTGATGTAGGATTCACTGCTGTGCTGGGGGTCAAAGGAGAGGTCAAACCTGGTGAGAAGAGATTACACAAGAACGCGTGTAAATTAATTTAAGATCTGAGGTTATTCAATAAGGAGAAAGAGAAGTACACTACACATTACCTTCAAATCAGATGGACTAAAAGTACACATCTGGACTGAAATTACAAGCAGCTATGAGTGGGTCAATTCATAAATCGGATGGAGCTTTAGTGAATTAATGTTAACAAAAATATACATGTAAGTTAAAATTAGTGGGCCTACTTACTGGTAGTTGATCTCACTGTGGTGTCTGGGGTCAAAGTAGAAGTAACAGTCGAAACTACTGGGAAGCAATATAATTACACAAGAATAAGGTTTTACATTAACATTTTGTTCACTTCATTTTACAGGCTTGTAATCTAAACTCTTGACTACAATTGGTATTTGCTGAGATGGTCATTTAGAGGCCCAACACACCTTCTGTAGGACTCACTGTCATGCTGGGAGGCAAAGTAGATCTAGGACCTGGAGCCAAACCCACTGAGAAAACACATATTAATGAAATTAGCATTTTATTAATGATCGTATTAATGATTATCATGGTGTTGTTGGCCTTTTGAAATACCTTTAAAAAAGTATTTTCAAAATGGGCAAAGTAGGACTATAAAAATCACTACGGACAGGTGGCTTCTAGCCCTGGTAGATTATATTTCTTCTCATTATAGAGATGATAAGACCAATTCATAAGGTGATAAAGTCTTTCAGGACAGATAAGGTGTTGATTGGTGTTGACAGCTTCCTAGAATAAAGTCTCCATGTTATCTAACAGCAGAAGCATAACAGCGCATAGATACGATCTAAACACTCGACTAGATGAACACAGACATTCTATTACTTGTGCTGATGATCCCAGACATTGGTGTTGAGGCTGGTGTCATATCTATAGAACAGCTTAATTATCTAACAGAACAGCTTCATTTACACATTAACACAACTATTCTTATTGCTGAAACTTGCTTTGCTTTAAAATAACAGCAGTGCCACTTTAAAAGCACAAATATGTGGCCTACCTGCTATAGAAGGTGTCTGTATAGTTGTTGGATCACTGATGTGAACTCCCACCAGATCTGAAATGATTTGGGATTGAAATGTAGTATTTAGTTTGTTGGTCAGAATTAACATAGTCATACTAAGAAGATGCTAAAATCAAAGTGAGTCAGATCATGAAGACCTGCAGCCCTGATAGATTTGTTTAGATAATGACTCACGTGCAAAGCTTTTCCCATCACTGCGTGGAGAGAGAGAGTTTGGTCCTGAGCTCACTCTGTAATCACAGCTCACCTCTTCACGCCTCACTGACTGAAGACTACTGACCAGGTCACTCTCAGTTACAGTGAATCTACAAAACCCCTGATTGGAAGCTTTGCTTTTTTCTTTCCAGATCTTTACTGTGAAGGATGGCTGACTCTCCTCTCCAACATACAGGTTACAGGTGGTGTCAGGACTGACGGATCCACGAATCAAACAGATGACGGTGAAGTACACATCAAAATTGACTGTAATATCTGGTTTTGGATCTGTTAGTAAAGAACAGAGACTCCTTTTTGCATCACTCTCTTTGAATGTAATGTATATGTCACAAGTGACACTGACTCTTACTAAACTAGAGCCTGCCATTCTCTTTATAGTACGTATCAGCATGTCTTATTTGATATCATGCCTATTTATGATGTTTAATCATGTGTGCTGTGTGTTTACAACGATTGCCTTTCACTTAATTCCTTACGTTCTCACGTGTGAAATCAAATTGAATCGCATGGAATGTTTTGCTTGCTTGTATGGTGTGCTATGATTCCACAGATTCGCATGGACTAAAGTGACATTGAAACAGCTGTTGCCAGCTAACAGCTATCACCTCCTCCCTCCCCAAACCAATTGCTAAATACGCCCCAGAATTAGAGTTAAAAGGAGCTGAACCAAGGACCTCTCGACCGATTCGCTGCACCTCTCTGCTGGTCCCCTGCTGTGGGAAAGACACAAATCACAACGCTCTCTACAGCACTATTAAAGGAAAGTACTTGTTTCGAACGTGGGAGTGTGATCCCAATTGTTGGCCAGTACATGCTGTTCTAATTGTATGTTTTCTGTCCCCCACGACTACAGACACGGGGGACACACCTGACGCATCTGAGAGGCTACACCCAACTCTACCACGCAGCCAGGCCGGTGCAAAGCGAGGGACAGAAGGAGACCTACCATTGAACACCAAACCAGCAATCGACTACCAGACCAGCCATCGACTAACGATCCCTGCTCGGGAGGAAGAGCCAAACCCTGATCGGGTAGAGCCGAACTAATCCTGCTCGGGTAGAACCGAACGAACAAACCCTGGGTAGAGCCGAAACTAATCCTGCTCGGGTAGACCCGAACGAACAAACCCTGCTCGGAAGGACCCGAATGAACATTGGTCACCGATCGGGAATCAACTGCTGTGTTAGTTTGGCTCATTGCTTCTAGTTAGCCTACAGCCCTAAATCCCAGCCTATTTATACGGTTCTAATAGGGCCGTATTGATAATGTGTATTACTGTGTCAAGCTGAGTTTATAAAGAACCTTTGATTGTACTTTGGCCTGTCTCTGTGGTTGTTTGCCGTGGGATCCTAGAACTCTATTTTCGACATATACATTTCAAATATTTATTGTCTTCACAACAACTATTTTATAAATGACATTGGATGAGATTGTGATTTAAACAGAATCATTCAAGACATTCTGAATATAACATTTCTCAACAAGAATAGTGAGAGAGACAGAACCACTTTGCATCGATGGATAGTAAGTTTCTACTGTGTAAAAACATCTCAGTTTGATCTCAGCAGATGAACTTTGACCTGCCCTGGAGAGCAGCTCAGTCCCCGTGAGTGACCGCATACAGGGTGAGTATTTAGGATCTCTCCCCTCTATGTAGAAGTAACAGTGAGACACAGTGACAGATGGAGGAGTCTGACAGCTCAGCTGAACTGAGTCTCTCTCTCTGATGACTGTAGAACTGACTGTCAGCCTGGGAGGAGGTGGGTCTCTTTGAACGTTGCATTTAAAAAACATTACAGGTAATCCATACATACTAACAGTATAGAAAATCCATTAATCAAATCTTCAACTATGTCAGCATTTATGTTTGTACAAAGTACAGTAAATCCTATCATTATGTGAAATGAAGGAGTTTAGGAAATACGACAGAAGATCTCATTTTCAGAACGAGCATAATTAATACGGTATAACTGTCACGACTTCCACCGAAGATGGCTCCTCTCCCTGTTCGGGCGGCGCTCGGCGGTCGTCGTCACCGGTCTACTAGCTGCCACCGATTTCTTTTTCTTTTCTGTTAGTTTTGTCTTGATTGTTTTCACCTGTTACTTATTTGTTGTTAATTATGGCCTATTTAAACTTCCAGGGCCCGCCTGCTTTTGTGCGAGCTTATTCTCACTGTCAGTGGTGAAATTGTTTTGCTTATACAGTACGTATTTTGCTGTCTGCTATTTTTCCCTGGTTTTGGGGACATACCTGTTTATTGGTCATTTTGCCTGTTTGTTGCCTAGACCCAGCTTAATAAACGTATGCATTGGAAGCAATGCTTTCTGCGCCTGACTCCACACCCACCACTCCTAGCTATCCATGACAGAAGCCCGCACCAGAAGCCATGGAGTCAGCAGGAGCAGCTGCGCCCCCTCTCCCATCCATAGCAGAGTGTGTCCTCCAACACACAGCCATCCTACACCGGATCGGGACGGCGATGGATCAGATGATGGAGAAAATGGACATATGGGAGAGGAGCGGCCTCCCTACTTCGTCTCCAGCTCCTCTTCAGCCTGCGCTACCAACTTCTCTGGTGGCGTCCGGACCCAGTGCTCTTCGGCTCGCGCCCCCGAGGGAGTACGATGGAACGGCTGCCGGGTGCAAGAGATTCTTGCTTCAGCTAGAGCTTTACCTGGCTACCGTTCGCCCGACTCCCTCTGGAGAGGAGAGTGTGAGCGTCCTCGTCTCCTGCCTGATGGTCAGAGCCCTGGAGTGGGCCAACGCGGTCTGGGAGGGTCCAGACTCACGAGGGACCACTACCCTGAGTTCACCCGCCGATTCCGGGCTGTGTTCGACCACCCACCGGAGGGTCAAGCGGCGTGTGAACGGCTGTTCCACCTTAGGCAGGAGACGAGGGGTGCGCAGGACTTCGCGCTGGAGTTTCGGACCCTGGCCGCTGGAGCGGGGTGGAACGACAGGGCCCTGATGGACCACTACCGGTGTAGCCTCCGGGAGGACGTCCGCAGGGAGCTAGCTTGTCGGGACGCCACCCTCACCCTAGACGAACTCATCGACATGTCAATCCGTCTGGATAACCTGCTAGCTGCTCTCGGGCGTCCAGAGCGGGTCCGGTTTGTTCCACCCCCCAGCACTCCCGCTTCAACACTCATGGAGTTAGGGGGTGCTGAATCTAGGGGAACCGGAGGAGGAGTCTCCTCCTGCACCAGTTGTGGTCGGAGAGAGCACACTGCCGATCGGTGCTGGAGGAGCTCGTCTGGGAGTCGAGAAGGCAGGCAGAGCACTGCTCGGACACCCCAGGTGAGTCAGCACCAGACTCACCCAGAGCTCCCTGTTGGTCATATGTTTGTCACTAATCTCTTTTCCTGAGTTTTCCCCCTCTTCCCAGCATAAGGCGCTAGTCGATTCAGGTGCAGCTGGGAGTTTTATGGACCACGGGTTCGCTCATAGGTTAGGGATTCCGTTGGTGCAGTTAGGCCAACCCTTCCCCGTGCACTCCCTAGATAGTCGACCGTTAGGGTCAGGGCCGGTCAGGGAGGCCACGGTTCCACGGGACATAGTAACGCAGGGGGGTCATAAGGAGCGGATTAGTCTCTTCCTCATCTCCTGCGTTTCCAGTGATGCTGGGGGTTCTCTGGTTGGCTATTCACAATCGTTAAGATTTCATGGAAACAGTGGGCTCTAAGGGGGTGGTCAGAGGAGTGTTCAGGTAGGTGTATAGGAGTTTCCATCGGTGCAACGACGGTGGAGAGTCCAGACCAGGTTTCCACTGTGCGCATTCCCTCAGAATATGCCGATTTGGCTATCGCTTTCTGTAAAAAGAGGGCGACCCAATTACCACCTCATCGTCGATGGGATTGTGCGATAAACCTCCAGGTAAACGCAGCACTTCCCAGGAGTCAAGTGTACCCGCTGTCACAGGAGGAGAAAGTGGCTATGGAGACATATGTCACTGAATCTCTGGGACAGGGGTACATTTGGCCCTCCACGTCACCCGTCTCCTCGAGTTTATTTTTTGTGAAGAAGAAGGAGGGAGGTCAGCGTCAGTGCATTGATTATAGAGGTCTAAATTCCATCACAGTGGGGTTCAGTTACCCGCTACCTCTCATCACTACGGCGGGGGAATCATTTCACGGAGCACGCTTCTTCACAAAACTGGATCTCAGGAGCGCGTATAACTTGGTGCGTATCCGGATGGGAGATGAGTGGAAAACCGCGTTTAGTACCACATCTGGCCATTATGAGTACCTCGTCATGCCGTATGGGTTGAAGAATGCTCCAGCCGTCTTTCAATCCTTCGTAGACAAGATTCTCAGGGACCTGCACGGGCAGGGTGTGGTGGTTGATATCGATGACATTCTGATTTATTCCGCCACACGGAATGTGTGTCTCTGGTACGCAGGGTACTTGGGCGACTGTTGGAGCATGACCTATACGTCAAGGCTGAGAAATGTGTGTTCTCCAAGCAAGCCATCTCTTTCCTGGGGTATCGCATTTCCACATCTGGGGTGGTGATGGAGTGGGACCGCGTTGCAGTCGTGCGTTACCGACCACGGTAAAGGAGGTGCAGCGGTTCTTAGAGTTTGCCAATTACTACCGGAGGTTTATCCGGGGTTTTGGCCAGGTGGCTGCTCCCATTACCTCACTGCTGAAGGGGGGGCTGGTGCATTTGCGGTGGTCAGTGGAGGCGGGCAGAGCGTTTATTCGTCTGAAGGAGCTGTTTACCGATGCTCCCGTATTGGCGCATCCAGACCCCTCTTTAGCATTCATGGTGGAGGTGGATGCGTCCGAGGCTGGGGTTGGAGCCGTGCTATCACGGCGCTTGGGCACGCCACCGAAGCTTCACCCCTGCGCTTTTTTTCGAGGAAGCTCAGTCCGGCGGAGTGAAACTATGACGTGGGGGACCGGGAGTTGCTGGCTGTGGTAAAAGCTCTGAAGGTGTGGAGACATTGGCTTGAGGGGGCTAAACACCCTTTTCTCATCTGGACTGACCACTGTAATCTGGAGTACATCCGAGCAGCGAGGAGACTGAATCCTCGCCAGGCAAGGTGGGCCATGTTTTTCACTAGATTTCGGTTCACCATCTCTTATAGACCAGGTTCCCTTAAGACTAAGGCCGACGCGCTGTCCCGTCTCTATGATACCGAGGAGCGGTCCACCGATCCTACTCCCATACTTCCGGCCTCATGTCTGGTGGCACCGGTGGTATGGGAGGTGGACGCGGACATCAAGCGGGCGTCAAGGTTAGAACCCACGCCACCACAGTGTTCAGCGGGCCGAAAGTACGTGCCGCTTGGTGTTCGTGACAAATTGATCCTGTGGGCCCACACACTACCCTCCTCGAGTCATCCGGGAATTGAGAGGACGGTGTGGGGTCTTAGGGGGAAGTACTGGTGGCCACTGTAGCGAAGGACGTGAGGTTTTATGTCTCCTCCTGTTCGGTGTGCGCTCAGACTAACGCTCCTAGACACCTGCCTAGAGGGAAGTTACAGCCCCTCCCCATTCCACAACGGCCTTGGCCACATCTGTCGGTGGACTTCCTCACCGACTTTTCCCCCTCTTAGGGGAACTCCACGATCCTGGTCGTTGTGGATCGGTTTTCGAAGTCCTGCCGTCTCCTCCCGTTGCCCGGTCTCCCTACGGCCCTGCAGACTGCGGAGGCCCTGTTTACCCATGTCTTCCGGCACTACGGGTTGCCTGAGGACATAGTTTCTGATCGGGGTCCCCAGTTCACGTCCCGGGTTTGGAGGGCGTTCATGGGGCGTCTGGGGGTCTCGATCAGCCTGACCTCAGGTTTTTCACCCCGCAATGGGCAGGTGGAGAGAGTGAACCAGGATGTGGGTAGGTTTCTGCGGTCGTATTGCCAGGACCGGCCAGGAGAATGGGCGAGGTACGTCCCATGGGCGGAGGTGGCCCAAAACTCACCCCGCCACTCCTCCACAAACCTGTCGCCTTTCCAGTGCGTGTTGGGCTACCAGCCGATCCTGGCACCGTGGTATCAGAGCCAGACCGAGGCTCCTGCGGTGGAGGAGTGGGTGCAGCGCTCAAAGGATACCCGGAGAGCCGTCCAGGAATCGCTAAAACGGGCTGGTGGGGGGCAGAAGGTGAGTGCTGACCGCCACCTTAGTGAGGCCCCCGTGTTCGCACCGGAGGACCGGGTCTGGCTCTCGACCCGAAACCTGCCCCAGAGCCTGCCCTGCCGGAAGCTGGGGCCGCGGTGTGTGGGGCCATTTAAAGTCCTGAGGACGATAAACGAGGTGTGCTATAGGTTACAGCTCCCTCCTTACTATCGCATTAACCCCTCGTTTCATGTGTCTCTCCTCAGGCCGGTGGTAGCTGGTCCCCTGCAGGAAGGTGAGGTGCCGGAGGAACCTCCGCCCCCTCTGGACATCGAGGGGTCCACAGCGTACACGGTACGTTCCATTCTGGACTCTAGACGCCGGGTGAGGGGCCTGCAGTACCTCCTGGATTGGGAGGGGTACGGTCCGGAGGAGAGGTGCTGGGTACCGGTGGAGGACATCTTGGATCCATCACTGCTGAATGATTTCCACCGCCTCCATCTGGATCGCCCTGCGCCTCGCCCTCCGGGTTGTCCTCGAGGCCGCTGTCGGCGCGCTGCGGGAGCCGTGCGTCAGGAGGGGGCACTGTCACGACTTCCACCGAAGGTGGCTCCTCTCCCTGTTCGGGCGGTGCTCGGCGGTCGTCGTCACTGGTCTACTAGCTACCACCGATTCCTTTTTGTTTTCTGTTACTTTTTTCTTGATTGTTTTCACCTGTTACTTATTTGTTGTTAATTATGGCCTATTTAAACTTCCAGGGCCCGCCTGCTTTTGTGCGAGCTTATTCTCACTGTCAGTGGTGAAATTGTTTTGCTTATACAGTACGTATTTTGCTGTCTGCTATTTTTCCCTGGTTTTGGGGACATACCTGTTTATTGGTCATTTTGCCTGTTTGTTGGCTAGACCCAGCTTAATTCTTGGCGCACGGATCTCTTTAACGGGATCATTTTCGTAAACAACCGCTGAATTGCAGAGCGCCAAATTCAAAAAAGATTACTAAAAATATTTATTTTCATGAAATCACAAGTGAAATATACCAAAACACAGCTTAGTTTGTTGTTAATCCACCTATCGTCTCAGATTTTGAAAATATGCTTTACAGCGAAAGCAATCCAAGCGTTTGTGAGTTTATCGATCACTAGACGAAACATTACGAACAGCTAGCAGCAATGTAGATTGGTCACGAAAGTCAGAAAAGCAATAAAATTAATCGCTTACCTTTGATGATCTTCGGATGTTTGCACTCACGAGACTCCCAGTTACAGAATAAATGTTCCTTTTTTTCGATAAATATTATTTTTATATCCAAAAACCTCCATTTGGTTGGTGCGTTATGTTCAGAAATCAACAGGCTCGAGTGGTCATGAAGGGCAGACGAAAATTCCAAATAGTATCTGTAAAGTTCGTAGAAACATGTCAAACGTTTTTTATAATCAATCCTCAGGTTGTTTTTAACATAAATAATTAATAATATTTCAACCGGACGGTAAACTATTCAATACAATAGATAAAGAAAATGTTGAGCTACAACTTTCGCGCGCATGTACTAATCAAAGGACACCTGGCTATCCACTGACGCGTTTTGATAAATCTCGCTAATTTTTCAGAATAAAAGCTTGAAACTATGTCTAAAGCCTGTTCACAACCTGTGGAAGCCATTGGAAAAGGAATCTGGTTGGTATCCCTTTAAATGGAGGATAGGCAGGCAATGGAACAGGGATTTTTCAAAATAAGAGGCACTTCCGGGTTGGATTTCCTCAGGTTTTCGCCTGCAAAATCAGTTCTGTTATACTCACAGACAATATTTTGACAGTTTTGGAAACTTTAGAGTGTTTTCTATCCTAATCTGTCAATATCCTAGCATCTGGGCCTGAGAAATAGGCCGTTTACATTGGGAATGTTATTTTTCCAAACAAAAAAAATCTGCCTCCTAGCGTCAAGAAGTTAATAAACGTATGCATTGGAAGCATTGCTCTCTGCGCATGACTCCACACCCACCACTCCTAGCTATCCGTGACAATAACAGTGAAGTGTATAATTTTATAAACCACCTACTTACCCAAAACAGTGACTGAGACAGGGTTACTTAAAGGAGATGTGTGAGACCTCCCTACAGCGTAGTAACACGTCAATTTGACCACAGCTGGTAATGTTTGATCTGCCCTCTTGAGCAGCTCTGTTCCTGTTATTGTCTGCATACACGATGAGTCTAGAAGATTTTTACCCCCCTCTCTGTAGAAGTAACAGTGAGACACATGGAGAGATGGAGGAGTCTCACAACTCAGCTGAACTGATTCTGTCTCTCTGATGACTGTAGAACTCACTGTCACCTGAGGAAGGTCTGTGAGAATAGAGGAATTTAGCATTTAGTGGTTTTGGGAAATGTACTGATTCCCTAATCCCTCCTTGTTATTTCAGACTTGAGGATCTTGAGTCCATTACCTCATGCAGCGACAGTATGGGAAATTAAGGAGATATAATATATTGCTTGATTGTTTCATGTAATAGCTTATGACAACACACAGTATGATAACATATCACAAGAGGAACATGGTAATGATGGCACAACAGTACATTGTTTACAACCATTGAAATAGTCTTCTTACCCTGAATTGTGACTGTTGACGGCTCACTGTATATGGATATAAACTGTGAACCTGTAGCACTGTACTGACATTGTATTTTGACCTCAGCTGGTGAACTCTGACCTGTCCACTTCACCAGTTGTGTTCCTGCGAGTGTCTGTTGACAGGGTGATGGTAGGGTGAATTCCACTTGCCCTTCCATTTTGAAGTAACACTCAGAGACAGATGGAGGAGTCTGACAGTTCAGCTGAACAGAGTCTCTCTCATTGATGACTGCAGGAATCACTGTTAGACTGGGCTGAGGAAGATCTGTGAGATCAGAGGGATGATGGAGTGTCTTTTTTAATTGAATTATAAATTCATTCAATGTTTAACTACTCATACTCATACAGATAACGTACCACTTAATATTATATGAGTTTGAAAGAGAAAAACAATTAAGACACTGTTGTCTATTTAAGCAATAAACAATGAGAACGTGCCAGGAACAGCCCTTAGGGGGGAGTTATCACACAATAATCCTCGGCTTCGATGGGCATTTAGCTTTTTGTAAAACGGTTGCCAACATTTAAACAAAAGATTAAGGACATGTCTTTCATTAAAGACCTATTATTGTGAAGTGTGTCTGTGCTTGTGCTGCAGCAGCAGGTGCACAAGACAAAACTTTACCAGCGTCATTCATATCGGTGAATCGCTGTGACATATGAAATACATGTGATAGTGTAATCAATCTGTAATAACTACGTAAAAAAGTTACGAACGTGTTAAATTATTATGTGACGTACAGTCATATCCAGGTCCTGATTGGTCAACAAGCTTATTTTACGCTTCAAATAGTGTTATTTGACGCATCAAACAGTGTTATTTCACGTGTATCTTGTTTGAAATGCAAAGACCCAAATGGCTTTCCATACTTTCCGGTGAATGACACAGTGACTTCATGTACAGATGCGCGCAACTCTTGGCTGTAGTAAGAAAGCCACGCCATCTGCGCCCATTCAACATAGCCTAGATTTACGTTTTTATTACTTCTAAACTAAATAACTTTTGGGGGGCTCTCCTACGCTTACAATGATGTGTTGATTCTTGCTTGAACAGTCACTAAGATTATATTTGGTTGTGATCTTTGTAAAATAACTATTTTGGATGCAGCAAGTTGTTAGCTAGAATTCTAACACTCACTGACATGGCCATAGGCTGTAGCAAAAGATAGCCAAAGAGACATTTTACTGGTTGAAGTTTAAGTTATTTTAAGTATACTGCAGTTGATTTGCAATGATGACACAAACATTATATTAAGCAGGACATTCATACAAGCCTTCAACTCCAATTATAATCCAAAAGTAGTATGAAATGCAAACATATGCAACATGTAAATAAAGGCTTTTTTTGTTGGCGTTCTAGAAAAACTCCCCCATGTTCTGTCACCATGGTGGATTGAGCAGTCAAATGGAATAGTGAATAGACTATTTTTGTGTTTGCAAACGTTGCCGCATGAGGGAGATGCGCCAAACGTTTGCAAACACAAAAAAATAGTCTATTCACTATTCCATTTGCCTGCTCAATCCACTATCTCATCAGCCCAGCCAGGCAATTTATAAACTTGATCTCCACTGTAAAAAGCATTTAGATATTATATCCCATTTATTTTAGACTAGCATTTGGTTTTCAACAGCAGAGATTTGTATTAACCTTGCTGTCTGTCTCCGACGTTTGCAACATTGTTTCAATATTGAAATTTGATCACCTCCAGCTGCCCCATACTAATGAACGAATGTCACGGGATGAGACAGTCTGGCAGCTTTTCTTAGCCAGTCAAAATCAGGAATCAGTATAATTTTTATGGATATATTCAAAGAAATGCCAATAGAAAAACACGAAATGCAGCTAATTTACTGTCATTCCAGCTTCAGTTTGAAGTGATTATGTTAGCTGTGTATTGTAGTTGGCTAGCTCCTCTGAATAGTGTCCTGGAGAGAGAGAGCACATTTTCTATGCTAGGCGAAATCTTGCATCGAGTCATTAGCTCATTGTTATGGATAAATCCCCCCCCCCCCCAAATTATGGAAAACAGCTTAAACAAATGCAAATGCAGCTTCTTTGCTGTTATTCTGGCTGCACTGATTGATGTGACTGTGTTAGCCGAAGTTTCCTAGCTAGCAAGCAAGGGATTAGAACGTTGACAGCCATCATGGCAATGGAACATTTAGAATGATCGACCAGCTGGCTTGGGTACCAACCCTAGATTTGTGTCGGGACTACACAGAGTGTACCAAACAGTCGGGGCATGGATTTTACAATGTGTCGAAAGCATTCCACAGGGATGCTGACCGATGTTGACTCCAATCCTTCCCACAGTTGTGTCAAGTTTGCAGGATGTCCTTAGGGTGGTGGACCATTCTTGATACATACAGGAAACTATTGAGCGTGAAAAACCCAGCACTGTTGCAGATCTGGCACCTACGACCATATCCCGTTCAAAGGCACTTAAATCTTGCCCTTTCCCCCTCTGAATGGTATACATACACAATACATGTCTTCAACCTGTCTCCTCCCTTTCATCTATTTATTGATTTAAATGGCTTTAACAAGTGACATCAATAAGGGATCATAGCTTTCACCTGGATTTGCCTGGTCAGTCTATGTCATGTTAATGTTTTGTATACCCAGTGTATACAGCATCTCGTGGAAGGATGAAATCTTATGGATGAATTCATCGAAATAACGTTTTTATTGAAAATATGTCAATTATTATTTGAATATTTTGGTAACCCGTTGTTTTGTCTGGTAGCCCAAAAAGTTACACATTGCAGCTTTAAATTCATAATAATGATACTGACCTTTGGCTTTGATGTACTGGAAGGTATCTGGACATAACAAAATGGGTCATTATCATGCTCTTTTTGCCATTATGAAAAATAAGAAAACATGAGATGGGAACACTTTACACAAGTTGGCGAAGCGGAACAGTCTGTAATGCATTCACAGCCATGTTATCAAGCAGTGGTCATTCTTATCTGAACAAAATGTAAAATAATGACAGAGAAATATAAATCAAAAGGATGATCACTGGAATAAGACACACTTATTATAACCATAACATGTTGAAATATTAAGAGTTCCTAAAGTAAAAGACTAAAAGACTAGAAAGAAGAATGAAATATCCTGTAGCACAAACAGATGGAGCGGAAAAATAACTCACCGAAAAGGAGGATGAGCAAAAACAGATGACCAGCCATATCAGGGATGAACAATGTAATTTTGTAGAGAGCTACATACATACTGTTAGTCTGACTTCACAGAAGATGGTGGCTGTGACTGGGACAAAGAATACATGTTTCAATAGAAATGTAGATGTGGGGCTTGTTCACAGGAAAACCACAGATGTCTCATATGACAACTGTGGGCTAATGTCATGTTGCAGAGGACAAGGAGGCTGAACATTCAGAATCATTTATCTGTAATTATTTTTAGGTTCTCAAGCTATCTGTCTTTAACAGATGTTATTTTGCATTATTATTGATGACAATTTGATTTTTAAAACCAAACTAACTTGTCTGTTTGAGAATTAATTTTATCTTCGACTTTTTGTTTTAAGTTTTTAACTGCTGCACAAAGTTTAACTACAAAAACCTTGCATTTGTGGTTAAGAGTTTGATGGTCTCTAAAATGTAGAAGGGTTTTCATATTTCATTTAGGTTTGGTGAGTCATGTTTAATAATATGCCAGAGCAGTGAAGGTAAACTGATAAGCTCAGTAAAGGAAAGGAAAGGATGGAAGGGAGGAGAGAAGAAGAAGCGAGTTCACACTACTCGGACTGATCAGTTTACCTTGAATGCGCTAACTGGTACCTAAATGTCAGCGCCTGTTCAGGTAAACCGCGTGCTTTGCTTGAAGTGCATAACATTGAACGTGTGTAGGCTGAGAGTGCAGTTGCTGTTTATAAACTAACGTTTTTATGTAGCCTAACTTTGAGAGTAACCGTTTGATCATGTGACCTAAAAAAAAAAGCAGCAGCCGAAGAAGTAACTTCATCTTCTGACGTGCCCAAAAAATATGAAAAAGTGTCGGGAAAAGCTAAACCGGGTTTGTAAAACCATGTGCGGTTTAGGCCAATTTGAGTAGCCTAATTTGACGGTATTTGGTTAGATTACGGTTGATACATTTGTCCATTTCATTGTTAGAATCCAGCAAAGCACCTGCTGTGGCACGGAGAACTCCTCTTCATCCACCTACGATGGTGATGGTTAACGAAGCGCTGAAGGAGTTGGACTCTCGAAAGGGGGTCTCCTCGCAGGCCATTCGCGGATACATAACAGAGAAATATCCATCTGTGGACCTGGTGAGGTTGAAATACATGATACGCAAGACCCTGAAAAAAGGATTCGAGGGCGGGGTATTGGTGAGGACATCAACTCGAAAGCAAACGGAGCACAGGGGAGGTTTCGGGTAAGTGACCCATGCATGTCTAAATCTTAAAGTAAATGCCCAGTGTTTCCAGATTTCTATGAAAAATTACCAATAATTTACAATATGAGTGAAATGGTTTTCCTTCCCAAAAATTGTAATTGAGTATGTCAAAGCAGCTTTCCTGTTTGAATTGTGTTTTTTATTTATATATTACTACATTGGGCAATTACATACCATTTCCAGTGGCACACTGACTCACGTAATGATGAAGCCATAGGCTACTACTCACCGTGATGGCCATGGCGCTCCTCTTGGCAATAGCCTATCTCAAGATGAGCTACTTTGAAAAACAGTGCTGCTGGTCACAAAAAATTGGGAGTTGAGAATTATATTGGTTCTACAGACAGTCTTCTATTTTCAGCAGTAGGCATTTGCTTTCCAAACTATGTTTTTTCCCTGCGATTTGTATTTTGAAATGTGCAAACAGACAGCTGCAACCAACTATCTACATATAATCCATGGATGGCAGTTCCCATTCAAATCAGGACTGGCAGCCATTGCTAGAGTACCCATGAGTTACCACTCAAATGTCCAGGGTAAGAGGTTCCAAAGATCAATGTATTCTGTCTATGGCCACAACACAACAAGCTGTACATTTGGCATGCATGCTGCCCAAATTGCAGCCTTCCCGACAGTAGGCAACCAGTAACTGCCAAAATAAAGGAAACAATTGAGTAAATGAGGGACACAAAGTTTATGGTGTGTGTGTGGGGTGTGTTTTCCTGCCATGGTTTAGGTCAGTTTGTATAATTTATGCCAAGGCGTTTTGAAGCTGTTCTTGCAGCTGGTGGAGGCCAAACACCCTTTTTAAGACACTTTGTTGGCGTTTTCTTTATTTTGGCAGGTACCTGAATGCGCTTGTGAGAACAAGACAGTTATTTTTGAGGAACTATTGATATTCTGTGGCTAAATATGTTCTCTGGTGTATTTTGAACATTGAGAACAGGCTCCCTTGGTTGGTTATAAAATAAGTAATTTGTTTTTTTGCCTCTTGGGCCCAGCCCCTGACTCACATAATTGACCAGTCACATTTAGTTATTATGCAGTTTATTTTCTCTGTTACCCAATCAAGGCAGGGCCCCACATCTACCCACATGGGGCCCATACCTCTCCTCCCCCCCATCTGATGATTAGCAGAGTGGCAGCAGGAAGCTGTCTACACTAATTGACAGTGTGGCAAAAGGTCACTGAGAACACTGATCCCCATGTGGAGACGGCTCCAAAGGCTGCAAAGGTCGGAGCCAAGAAGACTAAGGACCAGGAAGTCGGTAAACTGAATCGATTGTGCTCATCACTCCTAGGATTTAGACATCACCCTATAATCTGCCCAATTGTATGGGATCATTGTTATTGAGCTACACCCATTGTAATGGAGGACATTTAACATTGCTCATTCAATGACTTGTATGGGTATCTCACTTCTCCTCATTGTGTCCATGATTGCATGCATACACACACATCACTAACTTTTGTCTCTAGAAGCTGAGAAGAAAAAGGCTACAGCCAAAAAGCAGAAGGAGAAACCTTCAGAGGCAAGTGTGGTGTCAGTTATGTTCAGACTATTGGCATTGTTCAAGTGGTTTTGGTGTATAGGGACTTTTTTTACACTTTTGTCATTGGTACTGTTCCTAATTGGGCTTTACCATGGTTAAATTGAATCTCAAATGGTAAATGCTACCACAAACCAGCAGCATTGCAAACCTGTCATTTTCATCTTTCAGGATGCAAAACTCAGGAAGTCCACAAAAGCAAGCTAGCCTTTGCTTTCCTGACTGACTGTGTGTATTGGTTCCTGACTTCCCTGAAAAGCTGCATATCGTGGGGACTATTCGATGCTATTGCAGTCCGCCACAGGATGTTTTTGTGCTGGTCAAGGGCAAACAGGTCTGGAGTGAACCAAGGGCTATATCTGTTCTTAGTTCTATATTTTTTGAAAGGGACATGCTTATTTAAGATGGTGAGGAAATTACTTTTAAAGAACGACCAGGCATCCTCGACTGACGGGATGAGGTCAATATCCTTCCAGGACACCTGGGCCAGGTCGATTAGAAAGGCCTGCTCGCAGAAGTGTTTTAGGGAGCGTTTGACAGTGATGAGGGGTGCTCGTTTGACCGCGGACCCATAGCGGATGCAGGCAATGAGGCAGTGATCGCTGAGATCCTGATTGAAAACAGCAGAGGTGTATTTGGAGGGCAAGTTGGTCAGGATAATATCTATGAGGGCGCCCATGTTTACGGATTTAGGGTTGTACCTGGTAGGTTCCTTGATAATTTGTGTGAGATTGAGGGTATCTAGCTAGATTGTAGGACTGCTGGGGTGTTAAGCATATCCCAGTTTAGGTCACTGAACAGAACAAACTCTGAAGATAGATGGGGGGCAATCAATTCACATATGGTGTCCAGGGCACAGCTGGGAGCTGAGGGGGGTCTATAACAGGTGGCAACAGTGAGAGACTTATTTCTGGAGAGATTCATTTTAAAAATTAGAAGCTCGAACTGTTTGGGCATAGACCTGGAAAGTATGACAGAACTTTGCAAGCTATCTCTGCAGTAGATTGCAACTCCTCCCCCTTTGGCAGTTCTATCTTGACGGAAAATGTTGTAGTTGGGTATGGAAATCTCAGAATTTTTGTTGGCCTTCCTAATCCAGGATTCAGACACGGCAAGGACATCGGGGTTGGCGGAGTGTGCTAAAGCAGTGAGTAAAACAAACTTAAGGAGGAGGCTACTGATGTTAACATGCATGAAATCAAGTCTTTTTCGATTACAGAAGTCAATAAATGAGAGTGCCTGGGGACACGCAGGGACTTGCTTAGCCTCCACATCACCCGAGGAACAGAGGAGGAGTAGGATGAGGGTACGGCTAAAGGCTAGCAAAACTGGTCGTCTAGTGCGTTGGGGACAGAGAATAAAAGGAGCAGATTTATGGGCGTGTTAGAATAGATTCAGGGCATAATGTGCAGACAGGGGTATGGTGGGGTGCTCGTACAGTGGAGGTAAGCCCAGGCATTGAGTGATAATAAGAGAGGTTGCATCTCTGGACATGCTGGTAATACTGGGTGAGGTCACCGCATGTGTGGGAGGTGGGACAAAGGAGGTATCTAAGGCATGTACAGTGGGACTAGGGGCTCCGCAGGAAACTAAAACAAGGATAATTATCCTAAACAACAGTATACAAGGCATATCGACATTTGAGAGAGACATAAAGCGAGGCATAAAGCAATCACAGGTGTTGATTGGGAGAGCTAGCTAAGTCAACAACGGGTAAGACAACAACAGCTAATCAGCTAAGTCAACAACAACAGGTAAAATGGCGATGAATGGGCAGGGAGGGTCGGTTAACTACACACAGGGCCTGAGTTCGGGGCTAGGGCGACAGATAAACATAGGTAAACAAAGTGGAGTACCGTGATAAATGAACAGTCCAGCAGGCATCAGCTATGTAGCCAAGTGATCATAGGGCCCAGTGTACAGCAATATATGAAACAGGGAAACCGCTAGGTAGTCGTTACTACGCTAGCATGCGGGAGACATAGCGTTTAAAGTTAGCAGTCCGGGGTAGGTAGAAGCATCTGCTCCGTCGTCTGTCAAATGCCGGTTGAAGGCACAGCTGATGGAATTACGTCTGCAGACCAGTCGGGGTGGTACGACGGGGCGCCATGTCGACGAAGGGACCGAGCCAGATGGCGAAAGAGGTATTGTAGTTGTAGGAATTTCGTTTGCTAGCCGGGAGATGCGCCTGGCTCAGAGCTAGCTTCGGGGCTGGGTCACTCAGTTGAAGATAGCTAGCTGTGATGATCAATGGTCCAGGGGTTTACGGCAGGAATCTGGCGTTGTAGTGGAGAAAAACAGTCCTAGGCTGGCAGGTATTATACAGGCTAAAAAAAACGGCTGGTGCCTGAGCAGAGGGTAAATGCCGCTAGCAGTGGCTAACAATGACTAAATGGCTAGTAACTTAGCTAATTAGCTGGCTACCTTCTGATGAAAGTTTGGGCTATAGGGTCTAAAAAAAATAGCGGGTCCGAGTGAGGCGGGTAACCGGAAGGTATATTTATTTTAAAAATGGAAAAAGAGATTGAAAAATAAATTGGAATATATACAAAAAAGACGAAAAATACAAAAAGTAAACGAGAGGACAACAAACCACGTCTGCACTGCTACACCATCTTGGAATTGGAATCTATGACTCGGTCACACTTATCTGCCATCATTGGCTAGAAAGGTCTTGCCTGCCTTCCATCTTCGAGAACATTGTTAGAGCTCGACTAGCTTGTCAATATTGGCAATATTTTCTACACATCAAAAACATGAGGTTGAAATAGAAACTGGGTGTGTTGACTCAATCCTTCATTTTTAAAACTGCATGTTTATTTGTTTAAAAAAATCAAAAGTTTATATTTCACTGACACTCATAGAAACAGTACGGAAGCACTGAAAGACTGAGCAGTTTCACAGCTCTTCAAGTATGTTTATTCAGTTTATAGATTAGTTTATAGTCTCAGCAGGGGCAGATCCAACAGGCCAGGCCAAGAGTGCGGGGCTTCAAGCTGAGCATATTCCGACTCAGTCCTGAACCAATCAGGCCCAACGTCGCGTTTAGCTCGTCCAATAGAATTAAGTCAAGAACCCATCACTTGCTTGATCCAGTGATACATTTGATTTTGTCCACAGCAGTGCACTGTAGCTAGTCACATCAATCCTCCCAGAAAGAAGAGTGATTTGGTGAAATGGGCAAAGACTGGCGTGATTGAAAAGAGGGGCAGAGGAAGACAAACACGGAAGAGAACATATTGGGAGTAAGAAAAGGGAGAAAGGAGAGATTTTAGAGTTAAAGAGAGAAAAGGAAGAGAGATTTTGGGTGGAGAGAAAAGGAGAGCAAAAAAAGGGTAAAGTCACTAGCCATGTGGATCATCAACATGCCAGCTGTTTACCTTCCCAATCCTGCCACAAGAGAAAGACCTCAAGCATCTCCATTAAGGACTGCAATAACAATAAGTAACAAATTCAGTACCACTTGAATCAATTCTAAAGCAAGAAAATGTATTCCACGTGTAAACAATTTCACTGGCTCCTCATCATCCTCCTCCTTTCCGCTAAGCCCATCCTTTGTGCTGGCCTGGCTCCACCACATGCATCAGAGGCAGAGTACGGGTTTGTTAACTTCTTGTCAATATGGGGGCGCTGTTTCCACTTTGGAAAACTCGTGCCCAAATTAAACTGCCTCGTACTCTATTCTAGATCGTACAATATGCATATTATTATTACTATTGGATAGAAAACACTCTCAAGTTTCTAAAACTGTTTGAATTATATCTGTGAGTAAAACAGAACTCATTTGGCACGATGCTCTGTTCCAAGGCCTGCCTATTCAATTGCCTAATTTCTATGGATTTGCATGCACTGCATACGCCTTCCGCTAGATGTCAACAGGCAGTGGAAGGTGGAATGGGGTGTCTAGCTTGATCTGAGGTCGAACAAGAGCTCTTGGAATGACGTGACCACAATTTCCTTTCTCTACCTAGGCGCGGGAAGGACATCGACATTGGCTTCTGAAAAGCGTTCGGTATACACGGTAGGTATCTCCGGCTCTGATTTTATTTGATAGATGTGATGAAAACATCATAAAGTAGTTTTTTTCAACCGAGTTGTATCAGTTTATTCAACGTTTATTGCGAGTTTTGGAATTTTCCTTTCTTTGCGTCAGGAGAATTGGGGCATGTTCGCGCCACATGGCTAGCTAAGGTTGCTAATTCGACAGGAGAAGAGGACATTCTAAAACCAAACAACGATTTATTCTGGACCTAGGACTCCTTGTACAAGATTCTGATGGAAGCTCAACAAAAGTAAGAACAATTTATGATGTTATTTCGTATTTCTGTGGAAAATGTTTAGTCCTATTCTCCGCCCTTTTAGCGGGCGCTGTCTCGCAATAACGCAAGCTGTATGTCGTACTAAAGTTATTTTTAAAACTCTATCACAGCGGTTGCATTAAGAACCAGTGTATCTTTCATTTGCTGTACAACATGTATTTCTTAGTAAAGTTTATGATGAGTTCTTTGATTAGATTAGGTGACTGTCCAAAATATCTCCGGAGAATTTTGTGCATTTTGGCTACGTATTCACAATGTAAAACCACAATTTGTACCTCTAAATATGCACATTTTCGAACAAAACATATATGTATTGTGTAACATGATGTTATAAGACTGTCATCTGATGAAGTTGGTCAAGGTTAGCGATTAATTTTATATCTTTTGCTGGTTTTTGCTAATGCTATCTTTGCGGTGAATAAATGCGGTTGTGTGTTTGGCTATTGTGGTAAGCTAATATAATGCTATATTGTGTTTTCGCTGTAAAACACTTAAAAAATCTGAAATATTGGCTGGATTCACAAGATGTTTATCTTTCATTTGCTGTACACCATGTATTTTTCATAAATGTTTTATGATGAGTATTTAGGTATTTCACGTTGCTCTCTGTAATTATTCTGGCTGCTTTAGTGATATTTTTGATGGTAGCTGCAATGTAAAACTATGATTTATACCTCAAATATGCACATTTTCGAACAAAACATACATTTATTGTATAACATGTTATAAGACTGTCATCTGATGAAGTTGTTTCTTGGTTAGTGACTAATTATATCTCTATTTGGTCGGTTTTGTGATAGCTACCTATGCGGTAGAAAAATTGTGAAAATATGCGGTTGAGTCTTTTGCTATTGTGGTTAGCTAATAGAAATACATATTGTGTTTTCGCTGTAAAACATTTTAAAAATCGGAAATGATGGCTGTATTCACAAGATGTTTATCTTTCATTTGCTGTATTGGACTTGTGATTTCATGAAAATTATATTATATGATATCCCTGTCGCGTTAGGCTAGGCTATGCTAGTCAGCTTTTTTGATGAGGATGCTCCCGGATCCGGGATGAGTAGCAATGAAAGGTTAATCAGTCATACCCCGCCCCTCACACCAGGCCCCGCCTCTGTCCCTCATTGTTCAGGGAGCCACAGCCCGCCGTCGCCTCCCTTCCTCACTCATTGAGAGAGCCCCACCCCTGTAGGTCAAATCGGGGACATCAGGAAGCCATCCAGTTACTGCGAGATGACCTCCCAGTTCTTCCACAGGAAAGCGAGAAGGACGACAAAGAGCAGCGTGGAGAAGGTGCGGCTGCGCGTCATTAAACTCTGTAACTGTTTTAAAGTCACCATTGGCCTCATGGTAAAATCTCTGAGCGAGTTTCTTCCTCTCCGGCAGCTAAGTTAGGAATGATGCCAGTATCTTTGTTGTGACTGTTTATATTGATACACCATCCAAAGTGTAATTGTGCAATTTTACCAATAAGTGTCCTTTGTGAGGCATTAGACAACCTCCCTGGTATTGTTGGTTGAATCTGTGTTTGAAATTCACAACGCGACTGACCGACTTTACAGATAATTGCATGTGTGGGGTACAGAGATTAGGTAGTCATAAAAAATCACGTTAAACACTATTATTGCACACAGAGTGAGTCCATGCAAAGTATTATGCAACTTGTTCAGCAAAATTTTACTTCTGAACTTATTTTTGATTTCCATAACAAAGGTGTTGAATACTCATTGACACTTTTTTTTTGCTGACATAATTCCACTTTGACATGATTTATTTAAATGTTTTATTTGACCTTTATTTAACTAGGCAAGTCAGTTAATAACAATTTCTTATTTACAATGACAGCCTAGGAACAGTGGGTTAACTTCTCTAGGGTAGGGGGCAGCATTTTCACGTTTGGATAAAAGCATACCCAAATTCAATTGCCGGCTACTCATCCCCAGGAGATAAGATATGCATATTATTCCTAGATTTGGATAGAAAACACTCTGAAGTTTCTTAAACTGTTTGAAACATGTCTGTGAATATAACAGAACTTATTTAGCAGGCGAAACCCCGAGGACAAACCATTCCGAATTCTTTTTTTTGAGGTCACTGTCTTTTTAATGAGGTTTCACTGAGAAACCAGATTTCTAAGCGAATTGCTTGCAGTTCCTATGGCTTCCACTGGATGTAAACAGTCCTGAGAAATAGGTTGAGGTTATTCCTTTGTGTAATGAAGAAATACGGCCATCTTGAAGTCGAGTCACTCCAGGTGTCCTGGACATGCGCTTCAATCAAACAGAAGGCATGCTACATTTCGTTTTAATCCTGTATTGAACACAGATCATCCCGTCTTCAATTTTATCGATTATTAACGTAAAAAAATACCTAAAGTTGTATTACAAAAGTAGTTTTAAATTTTTTGGCTAAGTTTACAGGTAACCTTTGAGATATTTTGTTGTCACGTTTGAGCAAGTTGGAACCTGTGTTTTTCTGGATCAAACGCGCCAAATAAATGGACATTTTGCATATATATCGACGGAATTAATCGAACAAAAGGACCATTTGTGATGTTTATGGGACATATTGGAGTGCCAACAACAGAAGCTCGTCAAAGGTAAGGCATGAATTATATTTTTATTTCTGCGTTTTGTGTCGCGCCTGCAGGGTTAAAATATGCTTCTCTCTTTGTTTACAATGTTGCTATACTCAGATAATAGCATTGTTTGCTTTCGCCGAAAAGCCTATTTCAATTCTGACATGTTGGCTGGATTCACAACCAGTGTAGCTTTAATTTGGTATCTTTCATGTGTGATTTAATGAAAGTTTGATTTTATAGTAATTTTCATAGTGATATAAATATGAACTTTACCGAACAAAACATACATGTATTGTGTAACATGAAGTCCTATGAGTGTCATCTGATGAAGATCATCAAAGGTTAGTGATTAATTTTATCTCTATTTCTGCTTTTTGTTACTGCTCTCTTTAGCTGGAAATATGGCTGTCTTTTTCTGTGACTTGGCTCATACCTAACATAATCGTTTGGTGTGCTTTCGTCGTAAAACCTTTTTGAAATCAGACACTTTGGCTGGATTTACAAGTGTATCTTTAAAATGGTGTAAAATACTTGTATGTTTGAGGAATTTAAATTATGGGATTTCTGTTGTTTTGAATTTGGCGCCCTGCAGTTTTACTGGCTGTTGACGAGGTGGGACGCTATCGTCCCACATTCCCTAGAGAAGTTAACTGCCTTGTTCGGGGGCAGAACGACATATTTTTACCTTGTCAGCTCCGGGATTTGATCTAGCAACTTTTCGATTACTGGCCCAATACTCTAACCAATGATGAGTCGGACCACAGAGTGAAGGAAAAGCAGCCAACAAGTGCTCAGCATATGTGGGAACACCTTCAAGACTGTTAGAAAAGTATTCCAAGTGAAGCTGGTTGAAAGAATGCCAAGAGTGTGCAAAGCTGTCATCAAGGCAAAGGGTGGCTATTTGAAGAATCTCAAATATAAAATATATTTTGAGTGAAGGAAAAGCAGCCAACAAGTGCTCAGCATATGTGGGAACTCCTTCAAGACTGTTAGAAAAGCATTCCAGGTGAAGCTGGTTGAAAGAATGCCAAGAGTGTGCAAAGCTGTCATCAAGGCAAAGGGTGGCTATATGAAGAATCTCAAATATAAAATATATTTTGATTTGTTTAACACTTTTTTGCTTACTACATGATTCCATATGTGTTATTTCATAGTTTTGATGTCTTCACTATTATTCTACAATGTAGAAAATAGTACAAAATAAAGAAAAACCCATATAAGAGTAGGTAGTTTATACAAATAATTTACTTTGCAATCTCATGGTAATTTTTATAATTAGTATTACCCTATGCCATACTTCTACCATGTTCCAATGCATCATTATATATTACAAGATAGGTAATCATTTAATGTAATTCAAACAATATCAGTGCTGCTTTTCACATGTATTCTTATAACAAGACATGGGCTAGTTGTAAAACACAGTATGTAATGTGACTGACGCAGAACCTACATCTCCATGTAAATACAACTGGTATCTTAGTGGAAGTCACACGAATAATACAGTTTGAACTCCGCTTCACTGTCAGTAATTACACTGCTCTTTTATTAATAACATACATGAGAAGAATAGTAAACTAAGCAAACACTGCTCTTTGCTTTGGTATTACCCTGCCATTTGGAACATATCATGCCAAGGAAGAAGGCAGTAACTGCTGTTTAAGGGTCAAAGGTCATGTCAGAGGTCAGGGTCAACATGAATAAAATATTAACTAATAGTAAGGCCACATCACCACATCTCAAATGATCTCCCCAGAATTCATTTGGCTGGACAATTCAACTTGGAAGCCATTTTTCTCAGTTCCACGCTGTGAGTAGTTACTGCCTTTTTGCTTGGTAGGGCAGAATATTAATTTATAAACATAATGAATAAATATATCATAACCATTGCATAATCAATTCCTCACCTTTTCTGGCCATGAAGAGTTCATATTCACAAAGTAATATGACAAACTACCATGACATCTGGTACAGATTTGCCTTGTGACGGGAAAAGTTTCACGGAAATAGGTAAATCAGAGGGGCTGATAAATATGTTTTCGGGGTACGGGATGTCGCCTGCAGTGACAGGAGACTAGATTAATGTGTGCAAGTCAAACTGAGTGAAGAGGCTATCTACACCCTATATCAGAGACACAGATTCACTGAATCATCATGGTAAAACCTATCAGAGACACTTTGAATCGCCACGGTAACCCACAGAGATACAGTACACAGGGTTAACTAAATAGATCTATTGAGTGGGGTGTGGGGGTGGAAAATAGGCTGCAGATGACACTCAATCACAAGTTAGGGAGAGTGAGCTACTGTATATTAGAGAAGCTGGGTTGTGTTGTACAGCTCATCTCTCTCACTGCTGTCTGTAATTAATGTGCCCCACTTTCTTCCCACTGAGGGAAAGAGAGGATCAGGATCACACTGTTGTTCCCTGTTGTCTACCAGCCTCTACCTTCCTCTAACTGCTCTCATCCCTTAGTCTGTTGTAAAATATCCCTCCTTTACTATCACCTCCCCTGTTTAATACTATAACCTCCTCCAACAATCCCTGTCCCCAGAGGTTCTGTAGTGCTCTGTACCAGAACTGTTTATTTTCATAAGAACACATCACTCTCTCTGTGTCAGAATCACTTCAAACACCCTGGTTGTAGGCTACTGATGGGATTCCATCACTGAGTGTAGTGCTGTGGGTTGCTATTGCCTGCTGAAATCTGTGGGTATGGTGCCATCTTTTGGCTAGAAAAGGAGTATTCCCTTCTGTTTCTGTGACTTAGTTTTCCAGCTGTGATGAATTATGCTGAGGTGCTGAGGGTGGAATGGAATATATAGTGTATTTTATAAGATCTATTGAAAAAGTAGGAATTGTTCTTTTCCATTTACACAACATTTGTTGATTGAGGCTAATATCGGTGCTTCTCTGTGTTCCTGTTTTACTCCAGGAAATGAGAATAAGAGTGTGGTTTGGGCCAGCACTGCCATACAACTGCTGGATGACAGGAAGTCGCCTATTGTTGCTTGTAAGCTCCCTGAAAAGCCCCTAACTTCTCCCTTAACTTCTCCCTGACATAGAGAGCTACTGTACCTGTTATAGGCTTGTAACTGTAATGTTTTAAACGATATTAAGCCTCCTTTGAAGACGTGAAGAAACTCTTTAATACATTTTTAAATCCTCTTCTAGATGTACAGTGTGCTGATTGTGTTCTGTTTGTGTTTTTGTTAAAACCCACTATAGGCGTTGGGATTCAGATGAAGCTGGAATTCTTTCAGAGGAAGTTCTGGACCGCTAGTAGACAGGTAGACACACACACACACACACACACACAATATCCAGTGCTGTGAGACATGCTTTATGGATTATTCTAATAATTTATTCATCTTATTGATTCGATCCAGTGTGCTGCTCTGGATGGGAAGTGCTCCATTAGCTGTGATAATGAGGTAATACCAGACAGTAGCTGTCTGTCACTGGCTCATGCTACTTCCTGTTTCTTAGCCTGTGGTCCGTGTCTCAGCTTTTCTACTTCCTGTCTGTACTGTCTGTGACCTTTCTTTGTTTCCTCTCAGTGTTGAATTATTAAATGATGTCATGCTTTGAAGATCTGAATTAATGTTCCTTTCTTTTTTTCTAACAGGACATCAAGTGTTACCTTATTGACAACAACGGATTTATTCTGGTCACAGAGGACTACTCTCAGGTACCATTAATAATATACTAGATGTGTGTCCTGTAGCTCCCCTGGTTCCTAATATTTACATTTAAATAAACATCTTCTTCCTCAGACGGGGCTGTTCTTTGGAGAGGTGGAGAGTGCTGTTATGAACAAGCTGCTTCTCATGGGCTCCTTCAAAAGGTTAGAGGAGAAATCATGTTACTGTCATACCCTGAACACACACACACACACACACACACACAATGAATGGTCTATTTTTTCTTCTCTCTAGGATCACTCTGTATGACTACCAGGCTCTCTGTAGAGAGTATGCTGGCAGCAGTGACAGCGCACGCTCTCTATCACATGTAAGTACTGCCCCTAAATATTGTCACATGTAAGTACTGCCCATAAATATTATCACATGTAAGTACTGTCCCTAAATATTGTCACTTGTAGTACCGTCCCTAAATATTATCACATGTACATACTGTCCCTAAACTACTCATCAGACTTACATACATCCAGTCAATGCTAATTATTTAATGTCTTCTCTCCCAGCCCTGACCAAACTTGTCATGTGAGAATAATAAAATAATCACCGTGATACGATAAAATAATGAGATGCACTGATTATCATCCATGGTACATATTATGGTACTATTATATCAATGTATGTTTGTGTTTTCCTTATCAGTTTCCTGCTGGAGTTCAACCTTTACAGCTGGTGGCATGTTGATCTCTCTGTCAAAGGTCAGTGTGTGTAAGAATATACCTTGAGGTGTGTGTGTGTGTGGGTGCAGGCACACATGCATGTGTGTGTGTGAGTCTTTCGTGTTTTTATTATGTTAAGATTTACATGTCCCATTTCCAGCCCAAAGGTCAAGGGGAAAGACCATGATTTTGCCATGTGACACGGAGTACCCTGCCTTCGTCTCTGAGCGTACCATCAAAGAGACCACGGGAAACATCGACAGTAAGGGCTGTGCCAGGTACTTGTAACACAGTTACCTTACCTGTGTATTAGGCACCGATAAACTCACTTAACCTGTGTGTTGATGGTGTATACACAATACAGGGTAATTTCATGCGTTAGGTCTGGGATAGGCGTCCCGCTAGCGGGACAACTTCCGGTGAAACTGGAGGATACGCAATTCAAATAAATAATCATAAAATTATGGATATTAAACATTTGGGTACATACAATCGTCTTATATCGGTTGAAAGCTTAAATTCTTGTTAATCTAACTGCAGTGTCCGATTTACAGTAGGCTTTACAGCGAAAGCCTGCCATATGATTGTTTGAGGACGGCGCCCCACATCAAAATATTTTTCCACCGGCACAGGTTTCATAAATTCACAAATAGCGATTAAATATTCACATACTTTTTGAAAATCTTCCTCTGATTTGTCATCCAAAAGGTCCCAGCTATAACATGTAGTGTTGTTTTGTTAGATAAAATCCTTCTTTATATCCCAAAAAGTATTTTGTTGGCGCCATCGATTTGAGTAATCCACTCGTTCAACGTGCCAAGATAGGAATCCGAAAATCTACCCCTAAACTTTGTTTCAACAAGTCAAAATATGTTTCTATTTAATCCTCAAATACCCTAAAATGTAATTAAACTATAAAATTTCATATGGAAAGAATTATGTTCAATAGGAAAACGATATTAGCAGGTGCGTGTCCTCGTCATCGCGCGCATACACAGATTTCCAAGTCTGTATCATTTTTCTTACTCGTTTTGTAAGAAACAAGCCTGAAACCTTGAAAAAAGACTACTGACACCCAGTGGAAGCCATAGGAATTGCATACTGGGAGCTAGATTTAATTATTTCCCTATACGTTCCATTGTAAGAGCATGGGCTCCCCCCCAAAAAACATTACAGGTTGGTTTTTCTTTGGATTTTCTCTGACCATGTCTATTGTGTTATAGTCTCCTACATTATTTTAACATTTCTACAAACTTCAAAGTGTCTTCTTTCCAATGGTACAATTATATGCGTATTCTGGCTTCAGGGCCTGAACAACAGGCAGTTTACTTTGGGCACGTCAGTCAGACAGGAAGTGGAGAAAATAGGGACCTAGCCTTATGTTAAAAGTATCAACTGAATCAACTCACCTCGCTTTCTCTCTCTCTCTTTCTCTCTCTCTCCCTCCTCAGATCTTTTGTAATTCAGCAGATTCCCAGCAGTAATCTCTTAATGGTTGTCGTGGACAACAAGTGTGACTGCAGCTCTGCAACCCTGGTTTCCATGGATCCCATCGAGATTATGTATATCCTTTACTAACCCTCAATAAGTTTGAGGTGTTTGAGTGGATTTTTTGTGCAAAGCTTTTGTGTGTTTTTTAGTATAAATGTTTTGTAAGTAAATGGGTTTTGTAAGTTAACAGTAAGTGAACTCTGAACTTAGACTTTAGTTTTGTGTGAATGTGAATAGCTTCTTCATTGTCAGAGGTATTAATCCATATCTCATACATGTAGCTATTTATGAAGGGTGCATTACGGTTTGGTTTTCTCATCATGCTAGAATGATGTTGCAGAAACGGTCACCACAGTATCAGTTAAATGTATCTGAGGTGTGGTTCATCATCAGTATTTCTATCCTTAACCCCTCTTCACACAATGAGTCTCTGAAATGTGATAGGCTGAAGTTTCAGAAAGACAGAAAGCGGCCAGAATCGTGTCATCCTTTTCAACCTGAGGTACGCAGTATGTAGATATGTGTGTGCGTATGCGTCACAATTCTGTGATTACACAGAAAGTACATGAACGCCTGTTTATGAGTGTTTAATAACACGACATTAATCATATATGTGACCATCTGTATATTGTCTGAACCATATAGATACATAGTGTATGTATTCATTCATTTCTATGGTCTGAAACTCCTGTGATGCCCCCTGTGTCTGATGCAGGAGAATGCCATGGCCTCTCTGCCCCCCTTACAGCAGCACTGTTCCCCCTACTGGCCACTCTCATTAGCAGGTGACCACACCGCCCTCGAGGCCCACCGTCCTGGACCCAACACTGGACCTAACACTGGAGAGATTGATAGACTGGCGCACCATCATAATGTTAGTAACTATTCACACAAGATCATGACATTATTACTTCAGATCAGACATCTTATTGAGCTCACGTTATTTAGTAGCAACGGCAATACCCCTCTAGGCAAAAAATTACATATTCAAAAGTAGAATGGACTGATAAATTGAGACATCAACTTACCACAGTTATAGCTGTAGACTACTACAAGAACTTGGAATGGAGGAATAACTCACAGACAAGAAGGATGACCAAAGACAGATGACCAGCCATATCAGGGGTGAACAACACCATTTTCACAGATCCTCCGGCTCTCACAAACTACTAGGAGTATGGTGTCTGTGACTGAGAGAGCGGTTTGAATAGAGAGGTAGATGAGAAACTTCCTCGCAGGAAAACCACAAACAAAGTCCATTAACTATCAAGTAGTGTCTCACATCATGAGGTTGGGGGAAGGTCAATCAGTCAAAGTTCTGTAGTTATATTTTGATCCTAAAATATAAAATGAACCTAAAAGCATTAGCTTCACTGTCAGAGTAAATTCATATGTTTTATTTGAGGCCTTTTTGACTGTGACAACTTTGATAAAAGTTAACAGTTAATATTCTGGCTGTGACTCCATGTCTGGCTCTGAAACTCAACAACACCACAATTCTGTTGACATCTTGAGGTGCTTACAGTAATTGTCAGAAGCACTCATTTGTTTCTCATGTTGGTATTTTTAGAGGCTGTATTTAGTTTGGGTTTTCATATCTAAATAGTCTGGTAAAGATGTTAAATGTAACCATAGTGTCTGTTGAATGTATCTGAGGTATCTGAGGTTTGGTTCAACTTCAACAGTTGCTTTTATGTGTAAGGTGGATGTTGGTGTTGTTTTACAGTTTGCTTAACTGACACCTAATGGAATTAGCTAAACAGATGAATAAAAAGCCAATATACTTATCAAGCCACCTCAGTTTATCAGAATAAAAACATGAGAAATAGAAATACAATAACAGAGACAAGCGTAAGAGATAGGTAGGTGTTTAACAGAAAGTCTTATTGTCTGACCATTAAACTCAAGACATGCTCTATATACAGCATCCTGTGAGAGATGAGCATTTAACTTGTTGAGCGGAACAGACATATGACATTATATGAGAGGGGTATTCTGGGATCTGTAGCTAGAGAAAGTGACAGTTGTGGTTTCACTATGAGTTTGCTGGTCTGTCGGGGATTGAGCTGAACATGTGGTGCATATCAGAGTACAAGACAGAAAGAGACAATTTGACAAATAGGCCTACAGTATTTTGCATATAAATGATATGGTAAGAACATTTTAAAGAAGTGCAGAACACATTCACATGGGTGATGGTGAATGAGACAAACTATGGCTATCATTTTTATTTGTGCTGTACTTTTTGAGATGCCTGCGTATCCACTCCAACAGTGGGCATTAATGTGGATGGTACAGAAGTGATCAGTTTCCTGTATCCCCTGAATCCACCTGGAAGAGAGAGAGAGAAAAATAGATCTTACTTATCCTGTCTGTCTGTCTGTCTGTCTGGAACAGCAATCAACCAACTGTTGGTTTGAAACTTGAATGTTCAAGGGTCGTTCTTGAATTGCGGTGGCATTTGGGCATTAATACATTTTTGTTGATTATGTATTAATTTAAATGTATTTGGGTACATCTTCCCATTATAAATCAACTGATATGGCAGCTTAATGACTTTAAATCATGTTTACCATTATGGTAACATTGTGACACCAGTAGAGTAACACCAATGACAATGTTTTGGTCGTTTTAGTTAATTACCCTTTAAAAATAATTGACTAAATCGATGTGATTAATCGTTTTGCTCACAATTAAATTGAGTTACACCAATGGCACTTTGTATTTAGACACATCAAACGATCAATGGAGTCCTCAAGTGTACGGCATAATAAAAGGGAGGGAATCTTTTAGAATGTTCTTTAATGGCCTCCTGAGTGGCGCAGCGGTCTAAGGCACCGCGTTGCGGGGTCACTACAGCCTGGGGTTCGATCCCGTGTGTCACGATCGGCTGTGATTGGGCAGTCCCATAGGGCGGCGCACAATTGGCTCAGCATTGTCCGAGATTGGCTGGGGGGGGCTTTACTTGGCTCATCACGCTCTAGCAACTCCTTGTGGTGGGCTGGGCACCTGCAGGCTGACTCCGGTCATCAGTTGAATGGTGTTTCCTCTGACACATTGGTGCAACTGGATTCCAGTTTAAGCAAGCGGGTGTTAAGAAGCACGGCTTGGTGGGTCATGTTTTGAAAGACACATGACTTGACCTTCGCCTCTCCTGGGCCAGTTGGGGAGTTGCAGCGATGAGAAAAGATCGTAGTCACGAAATTGGGGAAAATACAAATTAATTCTTTAATATAGACCACTCCCCCGCAGGGCCGTAAAAACATAGGAGAGCACCAAGGTCTGAATTTCCTCTAATTTAAAACATATTTAATAGTAAAAATATATATTTTGTACACAGTAAAGAAAATCAATTATGGGCCAACATCTATATATTGCTCCCAGCGGTGATCAAAGCTCAGAATGCTTATCTTTTTGATCTGTCTGAACTCTAATCGTGCATGCCTCTGTGAACGAGTGGAATTATTAACAGTGATTTGTTCGTTAGCAGCACATTCATCACTCTCCAGAGCCGCTGGAAGTAGTTAGCCGCTTTGAAGACATCTATATCAGTCCGCTAATACAGGACTAGTAATGGCCCAGTGGACTACTTTTGTGAGAATTTGTATTTGTGTGTTTACCAGCATTTTTTTTTTACTTGAGTCTGATAATTATCTGAAGAAAAGTTAATCTGATAATACCTGTGGAATATAAAAATACTTGCTTGATATACACTACCGTTTAAAAGTTTGGGGTCACGTAGAAATGTCCTTGTTTTTGAAAGAAAAGCAAATGTTTTATCTATTAAAATAACATGAGATTGATCAGAAATACAGTGTAGACATTGTTAATGTTGTAAATGATATTTGTAGCTGGAAACGGCTGATTCTTTATGGAATATCTACATAGACGTACAGAGCCCATTATCAGCAACCATCACTCCTGTGTTCCAATGAAACGTTGTGTTAGCTAATCCAAGTTTATCATTTAAAAGGGTAATTGATCATTAGAAAAACCTTTTGCAATTATGTTAGCACAGCTAAAAACTGTTGTTCTGATTTAAAGAAGCAATAAAACTGGCCTTCTTTAGACTAGTTGAGTATCTGGAGCATCAGCATTCATGGGTTCGATTACAGGCTCAAAATGGTCAGTCTATTCTTGTTCTGAGAAATGAAGGCTATTCCATGCGAGAAATTGCCAAAAAACTGAAGATCTCGTACAACGCTGTGTACTACTCCCTTCACAGAACAGCGCAAACTGGCTTTAATCAGAATAGAAAGAGGAGTGGGAGGCCCCGGTGCACAACTGATTAAGAGGACAAGTACATTAGAGTGTCTAGTTTGAGAAACAGACGCCTCACAACTCCTCAACTGGCAGCTTCATTAAATCTTACCCGCAAAACACCAGTCTCAACGTCAACAGTGAAGAGGCGACTCCGGGATGTTGACCTTCTAGGCAGAGTTCCTCTGTTCAGTGTCTGTGTTCTTTTGCCCATCTTAATCTTTTATTTTTATTGGCCAGTCTGAGATATGGCTTTTTCTTTGCGACTCTGCCTAGAAGGCCAGCATCCCAGAGTTGCTTCTTCACTGTTGACGTTGAGACTGGTGATTTGCGGGTACTATTTAATGAAGCTGCCAGTTGAGGACTTGCTGCCAGAGAGACTAGGCGATCACAAACTGTCTCCCCAACTCCCAGTGACCTCTGTTACCAGGCCACCAATAGGTTGCTAGGGAGCAGGACACCTGACAGTCCTTCTGCCTGCTCAGGTCAGAGCCTCCTCAGTCTTTCTCCAAGTGGACAAGAGTGATGGAGTGCGTGGACAGAAGTGAGTGATGTTGTTATTGAAAGTTGTGCATTTACTGTTGGTTGTTACTTTTGCTGGTGGTTAATAGTAGTTGATGCTGTGTCTTATACAGTCCTTTGCTTATGTCACTATCTCCTTATACAGTTAATTTTATTATTGCTCATGTGCTGTTACTCATTCATTCTCATGCTATGTTTATTAGTATATTCATTCATATTATTCTCTGTTCAGAACCACATCCATCTCATATGTCCTCTGGAAATAAAGTCGTTTAGTGTGAGTAACGCTGTGCGGTTGCCGTAATCCTCTGACTGGGAAAGGTGGGTTTTTCATGCTCAGCAGTTTACCGTGTGTATCAATAATGATCCACCACCAAACGGACATCTAGCCAACTTGACACAACTGTGGGAAGCATTGGAGTCAACATGGGGCAGCATCCCTGTGGAACGCTTTCGACACCTTGTGGAGTCCATGCCCCAACGAATTGAGGCTGCCCTGAAGGCAAAAGGGGATGCAACTCAACATTAGGAATGTTTTGCACACTGTTTTGATGATACTCTTATTCATAACAAAAAAAAAGGTAGCTAAATATAATGTGCCTTTAATGATGTCACGACTTCTGCTGAAGTCGTTGCCTCTCCTTGTTCGGGCGGTGTTCGGCGGTCGACGTCACCGGTCTTCTAGCCATCATTGATCCATTGGTTTTGTCTTGTCTTCTCACACACCTGTTTTCAATCCCATCCATTACATGTTGTGTATTTAACCCTCTGTTTCCCCTCATGACTTTGTCAGAGATTGTTTATTGTCAGTGTTGTTTTTATGTGTATAGGTGCGCGACGGGTCTTCGTACCCATATTTGTTTATGTTCTTTTCTTATTAGTGTTATGGAGCATGTTACTTGGACATTCATTAAAAGACTCCATTTTACACTCCGTTTGACTCTCCTGCGCCTGACTTCCCTGCCACCTATACACACAACTCTGACAAATGAGAAGAGTTCAAATCTAGGCCTATTTATTTCTTCTTTGGATTCTAAAATTGTTTGAAATCGGCATCTATCTATACATTGCAGAACAAATTCCTCACCTTTACTGACTGTGACTGTTTCATACTTGCGAAATAGCTTATAGGCCCTCTACAGCAGCGCTGCCCAACCCTCTTAAGTCCAACCCTAATTTAACACACCTGATTCTACTAATTAGCTGCTCAAGACGTTAACTAGCTGAATCAGATATGCTAAATTAGGGTTGGACTGAAAACCTACAGGACAGTAGATCTCCAGGAAGAGGTTTGGGCAGCACAGCTCTACAGGATCGGTGTTTACAGGTCCAAAACAGCAAATGTCACTGCAAAAGAAAACATTTTGCAACCTCCAAAGACTCGGCTGGTTTAAGGAAGAAATTCAGTCATCATTGTCCAAGACCAAGTCAAGACCGAGTGAGAATGGATCTGAGACCGAGACACTCAATATGTGGTATCGAGACCGAACTCGAGATTAAGAAAAGGAAATTAAAAACATGGTGGGGATATTATTCTTGAGAACAAACGTTTAACATTTGTATCGATTGGCATCAGTCAAAGTGCACCAGTAACATCATGTTAGTAACTACCCACTGGGCAAAAACTGGTTGAATCAACTTAGTTTCCACATCATTTCAACCAAAAAAACTCAATGCGATAATGTTGAATCAATGTGGAAAACTGATTGGATTTGAAAAATGTATTTGATCTTTTTTCACACTACTTTTCACCTAAATCCAATGAAATTGGTGAAAGACCATGTGTTCTTAATGTTTTGTATACTCAGTGTACAATATTCACATGAAATATGATCAAATTAGACACTCAATACCAATGATGTAGCTGTATGCAGTGTATATATACTAGTGCAAGAGTTGGATCAGAGGAATAACTCACAGCAAAGGAGGATGATCAAAAACAGATAACGAGCCAGATCAGGGGTGAATAACGCCATGTTTCAGAGAAACAGACTATCACAAACTACATAATAAGTACGGTGTCTGTGACTGAGAGAATGCTTTTAATAGAGAGGAAGACGAGGAGCCTGCTCACAGGAAAACCACAAAGAAAGTCCATCAACTGATGTGATTAGAGGTAAATGTCTCCTGCTCCTAACATGAGCTAAAATCATTTGCTTATCTGTCAGAGGAAATAACTATATTTTATTCATGCTTTCTTTTCAACTACACTGCACAATAAAAAGCAGGTTTCATGTACAACTACAGTATATATTGCCAACATCCAAAAGTAAGAAACAAGAAACAGTCTTGCTGTGGCTCCATATGACTCTCCACAGTGTGCATTAGAAGCAATATTTCTCCTATCTACTGTAGTTATTAGCTTAATAAGATAATAGAGGTGCAGATACATAAGCAGTAAACAACGACACTGAACATTTCCATGGAATTATAGCATGAGAAGTGGGGTTTCATCACTCGTGAGATGCTTGTTGTAATGGTCAGAAGCATTAATACATTTCTCATATTGGTGTTTTTTGGGGGTGAATTTAGATTCGTTTTTTTATATCTTGCTAAAATTAAAAACAAAGTTGATTTTTGGGTGCATCTGGATTATATTAGAAGCATATTTCAACGCAAAATGAATTTCACCAAGAAAAATGTCTTTCCACTTTGGATCTTAATGACTTAATTGATCTTAATTTCCTAATTTACCTGTTTTTTGCATTGTGTGAATATGTTATATATTTCTTTATTTTAAATTGTCTGTATCTATCGATTTTGATCACAAATATACTTTTTTTAGTAAACTGTATCAAACCGTTATGGAAGGAGACATCACACAGATGACAGAATAGATATAAATACACTATATATTTACTTGGGCATTTACTTAAAAATGTTTTGGACCCCTCCAAAATCCCCAAATAAAAATACTAACACATTAACAGATATTATGGATAGTATGTAACACAAGCCAGGTGTCCATTTGTGATACAGTGAATTACGGCAGTTCTAAGCGAGATTTGCCCACCTCGTCGACAAAACATTTTAGTGGCCCCGCTCATGGCGGCGGAGAGAAACATTTGGAGCTTTAAAGTTAATGTCCTGCAATTCTACTCATTTTGCCATGGGGCAGAGAGAACTTTGCAGTTATTAAGCAAATTTCCTGAAATTCAACACGTGGTGCCATTGTCGTTGAAATAATTAAAATTCAGTTTTAAAGCTAATTTACTGCAATTCTAAACATTTTGCCATGACTTATGCCATCTTCATTTGATATCTGAGTGAGAGTGACTAACAAAATCATTGGGGGCCCCCTGGAGGTCAGGGCACCTGGGCAGTAATTTGGCCATTACTACAAGACTTAGATAGCTGGCGAGACTAACTGGGCCTAGCAATCTATAAAATCTTAGCTGACATGGGATAATTGAGTGACTGTCAGTGACTGACATAACAAGAGAAAAACTGCTGATGCAGAACCACATTTCAACTGCACGTTGTGTGTTCTACTATCCTACGTTTTTTTCTGGAGGGGCCTCTAGCGGCTGCTTACTGTATGTCGCTTATCAATAGAAACGGCACTGCAGTAGATGTATTAGATACTTAGTTACAGTAACATGATGTGTGATAAATAAAGGACATCCTGAAAGAAAGAGTATTTCTGTGAGACATACAGAGAGCCAGTGGTGTAGTTTCAGTGTGTCTGCAGAAGACTGTACAACCCATCCGGCTGGGCTGAGGTTGCTGGTCTGCCGGGGATTGAGCTGTATACGTGGTACGTATCAGACTAGAGAAAAGAAACAAACAGTTTAACTTCAGTCCTTTAATTCTACAGTACTGTAAATGTAATGTATTCTAAAAGGAAGTAACATCAATCTGAAACTGAGAGCCGTTCACAATCATCAAACACAGTGGGTGATTCTGAACTTACATTGTCGTTTTCAGATTACTTTCCATTTTCTTCAAAAGGACCTGTACAACACAGAGGGAGCCTGAGTGAGTGTTTGTGTGTGTGTGTGTGTGTGTGTGTGTGTGTGCACGTGTCAGTGTGGGTGTGGTTCTGCGTGTCACTTTGCTGTGCTTAATGTCCCTTCACACTTCTCCTCCTGACTCAAACCACCCTGGAGACTTACAGCGCTGTTCTCACGCTTTCAAGATGCTCTGACTAAAAAATGTAAGTTAGTATGGTTGGCATTGAGTGATTAAGTGTTATTGTACTGAGGGTCCCAAATTCACATCCCAGGTCAGGAAGACAGGGACAGAAGACATTCTGTTACAAACTCACCTGAGGGCAAAAATGTGGACGGTACATAGGTGATGAGAGAATAGATCCCAGCATCCCTTGAATCCAACATGCCTGCACTGCTCATAGCTCCCATCACCAAATCATCTACAACAGAAACAAAATGAAAATGAAATTAGAATATGTGTTTGTACATGCATGTGTGTAGTTGTGTTAGTAGTGTGTGCAGTGTTTGATATATTTTGTTTGGAACATACATTGTCTGTGATCATCCTGTCTGGCTGTAGGTCTGAACAACATAAAAGTATAAGAAGGTTGTGGTTAGAACATCTCATCATGGACAATACAGAACTAAAGGTTGATACAATCTGCATCATATTCACAAGGGGAATTCTTACCTCTGAGAATTGGTTTTCTCTGAAAAACAAATTAGGCTAAATGAATGATATTGAATATAGCTTACACTACACAATATCACCAAAAAGAGTTGAAAGATTAACCCATGTCAAAGGCACTTACATTAATATGAGAAAGGAAAATGTTTGCAAATTATTTGTTATGCAGAATCAGAAGTACTCACTGGTCCTCCTGTAGAGACAGACAGCTGTCAATCCCATCAGGAACACACCCACTCCAGAAGCCATACCCACTGCTGTCTGCCATAATTGCACCGCTGTTTGGTGACATGATGACATCAGAAGAGGTCATTAGCTCTTAATCCAAATGTAAATACTTCAATGGTAGACAGGTGTTAGAATACCACTTTATTATTAGTCTTGGTAAACGTTTCCGTTTTCATATATGTGAGAAAAGACAGCTAGTTAGCTAAACATTCTACATTTGAGTCTGTGAAGGAAAATGTTATGTTTGTGCTTTTCTAATAACCAATTAGACTGGGTGCATGCAAGTGACTGATTGATCGTGACTGGGAGGAATCCTCACTATCAGTATAAGCAATTTGGCAGTGCGCCAAGAACATTGTTTTGAAAACCGAAAGGGGTGTCTCAGTTTCAAGGTCTCAGCTTGAAGAGAAGAAGCATCGTGAGGTATTGGTTGGTCACATGCATGAACCAAACGTTAATGATGAATTCATTATGAATAATGAATAAGCTAAATCTTGCAAATATAACTTGTCTCTTTAAGCAGCATATAAGACAACTAATGGGACTTTCCCGGCGGAGCTCCCCGGCGGAGCTCCCGACCGACGTGTACTATAGTACATTAAGTTTGTTGGAACCTCTGCAGCTTGCTGATAATAAATAATTATTCATTTCATATTGACTTCAGGTGTCCCTGATGGAAATTTCCACGACAAGTCATTTAGCAGAGGCTCTTATCCAGAGTGACATACATTAGTGCATTCATCTTAAGATAGCTTGGTGAGGGAACAACATATCACAATCACAACAAGTACATTTTCCATCAACAAAGTAGTTATCAGCAAAGTCAGTGCTAGCAGGAAAAGACAAGTGCATTTTTGCTGTGGGATTACTAAATAAGGATACTTATCCTTATACTGTTTGAATTCACAACGCTGTCTATGGAGCTTTGACCTCCTGTGCACATGCAAGATAGAGACGGTTTGTTAACAGTTAACACACATCACAACTTAATAAACACCAATAAACTAAAATCGTGTGGCCATACTCACTTTCAGTTGGACTCTTTGGTGTGTCAGTTGTCAAAGTAAGACTAACAGTCGCATCTATTGCAAAGCAAAGTCATTGGATCTGGTTATACAATAAGGCATCTTAATGGGATGATTTAATCAATCCAATATCAACCTCTTTTCTAGTAATTAGGCACATTTGTGATGAAAAAATAATACAAAGACCTGGGTAAGACAAAATATGTCTTTTTTTTCTCAGTTGTACTAGCTAAAGATGACCAACACACCTGATGTAGGATTCACTGCTGTGCTGGGGGCCAAAGGAGATGAGAAGAGAAATGTACATTTGTTTCATATCAAATAACAGCCCCGTCAATGTGAATGGGAGCGTGCTTGTTGTCTTGGCATCACACTGCCAGGTCTCTGACCTAATCCCTATAGGCTGTCTCATCATTGTCGGTGATCAGGCCTACCACCATTCTGTCGTCGGCAAACTTAATGATGGTGTTGGAGACGTGCATGACCACGCAGTTGAGGGTGAACAGGTAGTACACGAGGGGACTCAACACGCACCTTTGACAGGCCCCTGTGTTGAGGATCAATGAGGCAGATTTTGTTGTTGCCTACCCTTACAACCTGGGGGCGGCCCATCAGGAAGTCCAGGATTCAGTTGCAGAGGGAGGATTTTAGGCCCTGGGTACTTAGTTTAGTGATGAGCTTGAAGGGGAACTATGGTGTTGAACGCTGAGCTTTAGTCAGCAAACATCATTCTCACGTAGGTGTTCCTTTTGTCCAGGTGGGAAAAGGCAGTGTGGAGACCAATAGCGATTGTGTCATTTGTGGATCTGTTGGAGCGGTATGTGAATTGTAGTGGGTCTAGGGTTTCTGGGTTGATGGTGTTGATGTGAGCCATGACCAGTCTTTGAAAGCACGTCATGGCTACCGATGTGACTGCTACGGGCCAGTAGTCATTTAGGCAGGTTACCTTGGTGTTCTCGGGCACAGGGAATATGGTGGTCTGCTTGAAACATGTCGGTATTACAGACTCGGTCAGGGAGAGGTTGAAAATGTCAGTGAAGACACATGCCAGTTGGTCAGTGCATGCTCTCAGTATGCGTCCTGGTAATCCATCTGGCCCTGCAACCTTGTGAATGTTGACCTGTTTAAAGGTCTTACTCACATAGGCTACTGATGATCTCATGCATGGTTCAGTGTTGCTTGCCTTGAAGCAAGCATAGAAGGAATTTAGCTCGTTTGGTAGGCTTTCGTCACTGGGCAGCTCACGGTTGGGTTTCCATTGTAATCCGCAAATCTGCCACATCCGACAAGCGTCAGAGCCAGTGTAGTAAGATTCAATCTTAGCCCTGTATTACTGCTTTGCCTGTTTAATGGTTCGTCTGAGGGCATAGCGGGATTTATTATAAGCGTCCGGATTAGTGTCCCGTTCCTTGAAAGCGGCAGCTCTAGCTTTTTGCTCAGTGCGGATGTTGCCTGTAATCCATGGCTTCTGGTTGGAATATGTATGTACAGATGAAGTCGGTGAATGATGTGGTGTACTCCTCAATGCCATCAGATGAATCCCAAAACATAATTCCAGTCTGTGCTAGCAAAACAGTCCTGTAGCTTAGTATGCGTGTCATCTGACCACTTCCGTAATGAGCGAGTCACTGGTAAGTCCTGCTTGCGTTTTTACTTGTTAGCAGGAATCAGGAGGATATAATTATGGTCAGATTTGCCAAATGGAGGGCGAGGGAGCTATTTGTATGCATATCTGTGTGTGGAGTAAAGGTGGTCTAGAGATTTTTTTCCCTCTGTTTGCACATTTGACATGCTGGTAGAAATTAGGTAAAATATGTTTACGTTTTCCTGCATTAAAGTCCCCAGCCACTAGGAGCGCCGCTTCTGGATGAGCATTCTCTTGTTTACAGCTCGTTGAGTGCGGTCTTAGTGCCTGCATCGGTTTGTGGTGGTAAATAGACAGCTACGAAAAATATAGATGAACTCTCTTGGTAAATAGTGTGGTCTACAGCTTATCATGAGATATTCTACCTCAGACGAGGAAAACCTCTAGACTTCCTTAATATTAGAGATTGCGCACCAGTTGTTATTGACAAATAGACACAGACCACCAGCCTTCGTCTTATTGGAGGTTTATTGTTCTGTCTTGCCGATGCACGGAAAACCCAGCCAACTGTATATGATCCATGTTCTCGTTCAGCCATGACTCAGTGAAACATAAGATACGGATGGTAAAGCAGGATTATTGACTTGCAGATGAAATCTCACCAAGCATCAGGATCTGCGGCCCCTGTATCGGCATCTCCTCTTCATGTGAATGATCTTTCTCCTTCAATTCATTAAAGAAAAAATCTTCGCCCATTGAGTAATCGCTGTTCTTATTGTCCAGAAACTCTTTTCGGTCATAAGAGACGGTGGCAGAAACATTATGTACAAAACAAGTTACAAACAACGCAACAAAAACAACACCCAGAATGACACAATTGGTTAGGAACCCGTAGAACGGCAGCCATCCCCTCCGGGGGCCATTCATATCTAAGAAAAGTACAACAAAGTAGAGTGACCGTACAAGCAGCCATGAATAAGTCTATGAGTAAACCTGTTGGAGCTTTAGTGAATTAGAGTGAATTAAACATGTAATTGTAAAGTAAGGGATACTTACTAGTTGGTCTCACTGTGATGTCAGGGTTCAAAGTAGAAGTAACAATCGAAACTGCTGGAAAGTAATACAAGTAATACAAGAAGAAAGGTATTCATTATTTCTGTTAGAAAACAACATAACTCAGTCAGTAGAAAGATTAAATGCTCACAATTTCATAATGTGTCATATTACTGTTAAAACCCAGAACCTTAAACTTTTGGTGTACCATGGGATGCCCCGTTAACATCCCACATAATGCTTACATGGATATTCCCTTCATTAACTTCTAGAATGGTCTCTGCCACATGATTGCCTGCTGTCTGTTAAATGCTCTACATTGGGTGTCACTCTAGTATGGAACCGTGAAATGCAGGGTTTGGGGCACAACCTGAACCATTGTTTGATTAATCCTAAACCTTTGACTGAATTCACATTTGGCTATATTTGCAAAACTGGTTTATGCTTTAATAGACAAAAATATTTAGCAAACCAAATTAAACTTATTGGCTATACTTACTTTCAGTTGGGCTCGCTGGGGTGTCAGTGGTCAAAGTACAGCAAACAGTCGACCCTGAGGCAAAGCAAATCATTGGATATGATTATACAAAAATACATCTAAATGGGTTTATTTTAATCAATCAAATATCAACCTCTTTTTGTAATGAGGCAAATTTGTGATGGAAAAAAACTTACAAAAACATGGAGAAGATAAGCTACTCTATTTGTTTTACTTATATTTTCTAACTAGATAAAGATGACTAAGAGACCTGATAAAGGATTCACAGCCGTGCTAGGGGTCAAAGGGGAGGTCAAACCTGGTGAGAAGAGATTACTCATATTATACAAGAACAAATGTAAATAATTGTAATATCTTAGGTCTTTCAATAAGCAGAAAGAGAGAAGTACACTACACATTACCTACAAATCAGATGGACTAAAAGTGGTTAAAAATCTGGACTGAAATTACAAGCAGCTATGAATACATCTATTAGTTAACCGGTCAAAGCTTTAGCGAATGAATGTGAACAAAGATATTGTATTTGCAAACTAAGTTAGAATTGGTGGATCTACTTACTGGTAGTTGGTGTCACTGTGGTGTCTGGGGTAAAGGTAGAAGTAACAGTCGAAACAAGTGGGAAGCAATATGATTACACAAGAATAAGGTATTACATCCACATTTGGGTCACTTAATTTTACAGGCCTGTAATCTAAAGTCTTGACTGTTTAATTACTATTTCCAGAGATGGTCATTTAGAGGCCAAACATACCTTCTGTAGGACTCACTGTCGTGCTGGGAGGCAAAGTAGATCTAGGACCTGGAGTCAAACCCACTGAGTAAACACATAATAAAGAAATTAGCATTTTATTCATGATCGTATTAATGATCATCATGGTGTTGTTGCCCTTTTGAAATACCTTCATGATTTATCTATTCAAAGTGGGCAAAGTAGGACTATAAAAATCACTACGGACAGATTGTTTCTAGCCCTGGTAGAATATATTTCTCTTCAGTATAGAGATGATAAGACCAATTCATAAGGTGATAAAGTCTTTCAGGACAGATAAGGTGTTGATTGTTGTTGACAGCTTCCTAGAATAAAGTCACCATGTTATCTAACAGCAGAAGCATAACAGCGCATAGATACGATCTAAACACTCGACTAGATGAACACAGACATTGGTGTTGAGGCTGGTGTCATATCTACAGAACAGCTTAATTATCTAACAGAACAGCTTAATTTAGACATGAACACAACTATTCTTATTGCTGAAACTTGCTTTGCTTTGAAATAACAACAGTGTCACTATAAAAGCACAAATGTGTAGTCTACCTGCTATAGAAGGTGTCTGTATAGTTGTTGGATCGCTGATGTGAACTCCCACCAGATCTGAAATCATTTGGGATTGAAATGTGGTATTTAGTTTGTTGGTCAGAATTACCAATCTTCTTAATACTAAGAAGATTTTAAAATCAATGTGAGTCAGATCATGAAGACCTGCAGCCCTGATAAATTTGTTTAGATAATGACTCACCTGTAAAGCTGTACCCATCACTGCGTGGAGAGAGAGAGTTTGGTCCTGAGCTCACTCTGTAATCACAGCTCACCTCCTTACTCCTCACTGACTGTAGACGACTGATCAGATCACTATTGTTTGGAAAGAATTGACAGAACCACTGTATGGATGCTGAGGTGGCTTTTCTCTTCTTGATCTCTGCTGTGAAGGATGGCTGACTCTCCTCTCCAACATACAGGTTACAGGTGGTGTCAGGACTGACTAATCCACGAATCAAACAGATGACGTTGAAGTACCCATCAAAATTGACTGTAATGTCTGGTTTTGGATCTGTTAGGAACGTACAGAGACTCCTTTTTACATCACTCTATTTGAATGTAATGTATATGTCACAAGTGACACTCTTAGTAAACTAGAGCCTGCCATTCTCTTTACATTAACTAACAGCATGTCTTATTTGATATCATTCCTATTTATGAGTGCCATTTAATCATGTGTGCTGTGTCTTTACAACGATTGCCTTTCACTTAATTCCTTACATTCTCACAATCAATCGCATGGACTACTTTGCTTGCTTGTAATGGTGTGCTGTGATTCCACAGATTAACACGGACAAAAGTGACATTGAGACGATTCTCTATCCCCTCATCCCTCCCCAAACGAATTGCTAAACACGCCCAGAACTAGAGTTAAAGGAACTGAACCAGGGACTGACTTGCTGCCCGTCTCCGCTGGTCGCCTGCTGTTGGAAAGACACAAATCACAATGCTCTCTACAGCACTACTTAACCTGTTTTGGAGATTCGTTTTTGTTTGGAATTTCGGGTGACTGACATGCCCAAAGTTAACTGCCTGTTACTCACTTCGGCTACTACGGAGAGCGTGATCTCACAGTCGTCCGAAACATGTAAAAGTGTTAAAAACTTGTCTGTAAGTATAACGGAACTGATATGGCAGGCAAACACCCGAGGAAAATACATCCGGAATTATTTTTGTTGTTGTTGAGGTCACAGGATATTTCAATGGTTGCCTATGGGATATACAAATAGATAGGACCCAGATTGCAGTTCCTATGGCTTCCACTAGATGTCAAGAGTCTTTAGAAAGGGTTTCAGGCTTGTTTTTTGAAAAATGAACAAGTAGTTTGAAGAACTCCAAGGAGTCTCTCTCTAGAAAAGTGGTCTTATAGGCGCGTGAATGAGGTGCGTGCACTTCGTTATTTATCTTCCCTATTCACATACTATTCTCCGTCTTATATATTATCATTTATTTAGATATTAGAGTACCTGAGGATTAATTAGAAACATCGTTTGACTATTTTGGACGAACTTTACTGGTAACTTTTTGGATTTGTTTGTATGCATGTTGAAAGAGTGGATTACTGAGATCATTGGCACCAACTAAACAGACTTTTTTGGATATAAAGAGGGACTTTATCGAAACAAACAACCATTCATTGTGTAGCTAGGGCCTTGGGATTGCAAACAGAGGAAGATCTTCAAAGGTAAGTGATTTATTTAATCGCTATTTGTGATTTTGTTCCACCTGTGCTGGTTGAAAAAGTATTTTGGTGTGGGGCGCTGTCCTCAGATAATCGCATGGTATGCATTCGCCGTAAAGCCTTTTTGAAATCTGACAACGAGGATGGATTAACATGAAGATAAGCTTTTAAATTATGTATGACACTTGTATTTTCATGAATGTTTAATATTCCGCTAGCGGGACACTGCTCCAAAATAAGTTTTAAGGAAAGTGCTTGTTTCGAACGTGTGAGTGTGATCCCCAATTGTACATGCGCTAATTGTATGTTTTCTGTCCACCACGACTACAGACAAGGGGGACACGCCTGACGCAGCTGAGAGGCTACACCCAAATCTACCACACAGCCAGGCCGGTGCGGAGTGTGAGGTTCTGAGTTATGCACTATAACCCAATACTATATCACATGTGATTGAATATTAGCAACTGTTGGCCTGGGCGCCTGAGTGTCTGTGTGTGTGTGCTGGAAGTAACAGTTAGCCTCAGATAAGTGTGCTGGGAAGCTGTGGTTAGTCTTGAGTGAGAACAGTGTGCTTTTGTATACAGGTGCAAATAGCGCAGACAATGTTGCAGAGCTGTCTGACCTCAGTCTCTGGGGTGAGGGAGCGTAATCTACACAGCAACAGCGCCGGGACACCAAAGAGGCTAGGACTAGCCTGAGCGCCGGCGATAGGCTGGGTGAGTCTAAACCACGCCCAGTCTCTACTCTGTGACAGGCCGGCTCGGAAGCAGGAACTACCACTGTCAGAGTATATTATAATATCTTTGTCAGGAACAAGTCAGTTCCCTGTTCTACCCTGCGGGGTGGTACAGTGAACCCGTATATACGAAAATTGCATTTGCCATTTATTGCTTAGTTAATAAAAAATACATAGCATACAATCGGTGACTCATTGTCATACTTATCCTTGTACCAGATTGAATTGACGCAACCCTAACAGGAGCGAGGGACAGAAGGCGACCTGCCATTGAACACCAAACCAGCAATCGACTACCAGACCAGCCATCGACTAACAATCCCTGCTCGGGAGGAAGAGCCGATCCCTGTTCGGGTAGAGCCGAACTAATCCTGCTCGGGTAGAACCGAACGAACAAACCCTGCTCGGAAGGACCTGAATGAACATATACATTTCAAATATTACATGGATTTTAACAGAATCATTCAAGACAATATGAATATTAATTTCTTACCAAGAATAGATAGAGAGACAGAACCACTGTGCATCGATGGAAAGTGAGTTTCTACTGTGTAAAAACATCTCAGTTTGATCTCAGCAGATGAACTTTGACCTGCCGACGAGAGCAGCTCAGTCCCCGTGAGTGAACTCGTACAGGGTGAGGGTTTAGGATCTCTCCCCTCTGTGTAGAAGTAACACTGAGACACAGAGACAGATGGAGGAGTCTGACAGCTCAGCTGAACTGAGTCTCTCTCTCTGATGACTGTAGAGCTGACTGTCAGCCTGGGAGGAGGTGGGTCTGTGAGATCAGGAGAATAGTGTCTATTTGAAAGTTGCATTTAAAAAAACATTAGAGGTAATCCATACATACTAACAGTATGTAAAATCCTTTCATCAAATGTTCAACTATGTCAGCATTTATGTTTGTACAAAGTACAGTAAATCCTATCATTATGTGAAATGAAGACGTTTAGGAAATACGACAGAAGATCTCATTTTCAGAACAAGCATAATAAATACGGTATAACAGTGAAGTGTATAATTTTATAAACCACCTACTTACCCTGAACAGTGACTGAGACAGGGTTACTGAAAATAGATATTTGAGACTCCCCTACAGTGTAGTAACACGTCACTTTGACCACAGCTGGAAATGTTTGATCTGCCCTCTTGAGCAGCTCAGTTCCTGTTATTGTCTGCGTACACGAATGGTCTGGAAGATTCTTCCCCCCCTCTATGTAGAAGTAACAGTGAGACACATGGAGAGATGGAGGAGTCTCACAACTCAGCTGAACTGATTCTGTCTCTCTGATAACTGTTGAACTCACTGTCAGCTGAGGAATGTCTGTGAGAATAGAGGAATTAAGCATTTAGCATTTTGTGGTTTTGAGAAATTTACTGATAGCCTAATCCCTTCATGTTATTTCAGACTTAAGGATCTTGAGTCCATTACTTTATGCAGCGACAGTATGGGGAAATTAAGGAGATATAATATATTCCTTGATTGCTTCATGTAATAGCTTATGACAACACACAGTATGATAACATATCACAAGAGGAACATGGTAATGATGGCACAACAGTACATTGTTTACAACCATTCAAATAGTCTTCTTACCCTGAATTGTGACTGTTGAAGGCTCACTGTATATGGATCTAAACTGTGAACCTGTAGCATTGTACTGACATTGTATTTTGACCTCAGCTGGTGAACTCTGACCTGTCCACTTCACCAGTAGTGTTCCTGTGAGTGCCTGTTGACAGGGTGATGGTAGGGTGAATTCCACTTGCCCTTCCATTTTGAAGTAACACTCAGAGACAGATGGAGGAGTCTGACAGTTCATCTGAACTGAGTCTCTCTCATTGATGACTGCAGGAATCACTGTTAGACTGGGCCGAGGAAGATCTGTGAGATCAGAGGGATGATGGAGTGTCTTTTTTAATTGAATTATAAATTAATTTTCAATGTATAATAACTACTCAGATATATAATGTACTACTTAATATGATATGAGTTTGAAAGAGAAAAACAATTAAGAGACTGTTGTCTATTTAAGCAATAAACAACGAGAACGTGCCAGGAACAGCCCTTAGGAGGGAGTTATCACACAATAATCCTTGGCTTCGATGGGCATCTAGCTTTTTGTAAAACGGTTGCCAACATTTAAACAAAAGATTAAGGACATGTCATTCATTAAAGACGTATTATTGTTCTGAGTAAATGTGTTTTATTTTCATCCTTCCACCAGGACATATGCTCATTTTGGAACGTGGCTATATGGGCGCAGCCAAACAACGGAAGTGATGGATATTTTTCTGACCAGAACTGTCCCAGAGCTTGGGGAAGTGTGTCTGTCAGCTTGTGCTGCAGCGGCAGGTGCGCCAGACAAAAAACTTTACTAGCATCATACATATCGGTGAATCGCTGTGACATATGAAATTCAAGTGATAGTGTAATCAATCTGTAATAACTACGTAAAAAAGTAACGAACATGTGACGTACAGTCATATCCAGGTCCTGATTGGTCAATAAGCAGACTTGACCCTTCAAATAGTGTTATTTGACGCTTCAAACAGTGTTATTTCACGTGTATCTTTAAAAAAATGCAAAGACCCAAATGGCGTTCCATACTTTCCAGTGAACGACACACTGACATCACGTACAGATGCGCGTGACTCTTGGCCGCAGTAGGAAAGCCACGCCATCTGCGCCCATTCAACATAGCCTAGATTTACATTTTTATTACTTCTAAACAAAATAACTTTTGGGGGGCTCTCCTACGCTGACAATGATGTTTTGATTCTTGCTTGAACAGTCACTAAGATTATATTTGGTTGTGATCTTTGTAAAATAACTATTTTGGATGCAGCAAGTTGTTAGCTAGAATGCTAAACACTCACTGACATGGCCATAGGCTGTAGCAAAAGATAGCCAGATACATTTTACTGGTTGAAGTTTAAGTTATTTTAAGTATACTGCAGTTGATTTGCAATGATGACACAAACATTATATTAAACAGGACATTCATATGAGCCTTAAACTCCAATGATAATCCAAAAGTAGTGTGAAATTCACTCATAAGCAACATGTAAATAGAGGCTTTTTTTGTTCTGTCACCACAGTGGATTGAGCAGTCAGATGGAATAGTGAATAGACAAGGGCGATGCGCGCAACGTTTGCGAACACAAAAAAGTCTATTCACTATTCCATTTGACTGCTCAATCCACGATTTTATCAGCCCAGCCAGGCAACTTAATCTCCACTGTAAAAAGCATTTAGATATTATATCCCATTTATTTTAGACTAGCATTTGGTTTTCAACAGCGGAGATTTGTATTTACCTTGTTGTCTGTCTCCGACATTTGCAACATTGTTTCAATATTGAAATTCGATCATATCCAGCTGTCACATAGTAATGAACGAATGTGTCGGGATGAGACAGACTGGCAGCTTTTCTCAGCCTGTCAAAATCATGAATCAGTATAATTTTTATGGATATATTCAAAGAAATGCCAGTAGAAAAACACAAAATGCAGCAAGTTTACTGTCATTCCAGCTTCAGTTTGAATTGATTGTGTTAATAACTGTGTGCTGTAGTTGGCTAGCTCCTCTGAATAGTGTCCTGGAGAGAGAGCACATTTTCTATGCTAGGCGAAATCTCGCATCAGGTCATTAGCTCATTGTTATGGATGTATTCCCCAAACAATCTATAGAAAACAGCTTAAACAAATGCAAATACAGCTTCTTTGCTGTTATTCTGGCTGCATTGTTGGACGTGACTGTGTTAGCCGAAGTTTCCTAGCTAGCAAGCAAGGCATAAGAACGTTGACAGCCATCATGGCAATGGAACATTTAGAATGATCGACCAGCTGGCTTGGGTACCAACCCTAGATTTGTGTCGGGACTACACTGACAATACCAAACAGTCGGGGCATGGATTTTGCAAAGTGTCGAAAGCATTCCATGGGGATGCTGACCCATGTTGACTCCGATGAATTCATTAAAATAAACTTTTTATTGAAAATATATTAATCACTATTTGAATATTTTGGTAACCTGTTGTTTTGTCTGGTAGCCCAAAAAGTTACATATTGCAGCTTTAAATTCATAATAATGATACTGACCTTTGGCTTTGATGTACTGGAAGGTGTCTAGACATAACAAAATGGGTCATTATCATGCTCTTTTTGCCATTATGAAAAATAAGAAAACATGAGATGGGAACACTTTACACAAGCTGGCGAAGCGGAACAGTCTGTAATGCATTCACAGCCATGTTATCAAGCAGTGGTCATTCTTATCTGAACAAAATGTAAAATAATGACAGAGAAATATAAATCAATAGGATGATCAGTGGAATAAGACACACTTAATATAACCATAACATGTTGAAATATTAAGAGTTCCTAAAGTAAAAGACTAAAAGAGGGGAAAGAAGAATGGAATATCCTGTAGCACAAACAGATGGAGCGGAAAAATAACTCACCGAAAAGGAGGACGACCAAAAACAGATGACCAGCCATATCAGGGATGAACAATGTCATTTTTTAGAGAGCTACATACATACTGTTAGTCTGACTTCACAGAAGATGGTGGCTGTGACTGGGACAAAGATTAAATGTTTCAATAGAAATGTAGATGCGGAGATTGTTCACAGGAAAACCACAGATGTCTCATGTGGCAACTGTGGGCTAATGTCATGTTGCAGAGGACAAAGAGGCTGAACATTCAGAATAATTTATCGGTAATTATTTTTAGGTTCTAAAGCTATCTGTCTTTAACAGATGTTATTTTGTATTATTATTGCCGACAATTCGATTTTTAAAACCAAACTAACATGTCTGTCTGAGAATCTTTTTTATTTTCGACTTTTTGTTTTAAGTTTTTAACTGCTTCACAAAGTTTAACTACAAAAACCTTGCATTTGTGGTTAAGAGTTTGATGGTCTCTAAAATGTAGAAGGGTTTTCATATTTAATTTATGTTTGGTGAGCCATGTTTAATAATATGCCAGAGCAGTGAAGGTAAACTGATAAACGCAGTAAATGAAAGGAAAGGAACGGAGGAGAGAAGAAGAAGCGAGTTCACACTACTCGGACTGATCAGTTTACCTTGAATGCTCTAACTGGTACCTAAATGTCAGCGCCTGTTCAGGTAAACCGCGTGCTTTGCTGCGGTGTTGCTGGAAGTGCATAACATTGAACGTGTGTAGGCTGAGAATGCAGTTGCTGTTTTTAAACTAACGTTTTTATGTGGCCTAACTTTGAGGTTAACTGTTTGATCATGCCACCTAAAAAAAAGCAGCTGCAGCCGAAGAAGTAACGTCATCTTCTGACGTGCCCAAAAAATATGAAAAAGTGTCAGGAAAAGCTAAACCAGGTTTGTAAAACCATGTGCGGTTTAGGCCAATTTGAGTAGCCTAATTTTACGGTTATTTGGTTAGATTACGGTTGATACATTTGTCCATTTCATTGTTAGAATCCAGCAACGCACCTGCTGTGGCATGGAGAACTCTTCATCCACCTACGATGGTGATGGTTAACGAAGCGCTGAAGGAGTTGGACTCTCGAAAGGGGGTCTCCTCGCAGGCCATTCGCGGATACATAACAGAGAAATATCCATCTGTGGACCTGGTGAGGTTGAAATACATGATACGCAAGACCCTGAAAAAAGGATTCGAGGGCGGGGTATTGGTGAGGATATCAACTCGATAGCAAACGGAGCACAGGGGAGGTTTCGGGTAGGTGACACATGCATGTCTAAATCTTAAAGTAAATGCCCAGTGTTTCCAGATTTCTATGAAAAATGACCAATAATTTACAATATGAGTGAAATGGTTTTCCTTCCCAAAAATTGTAATTGAGTATGTCAAAGCAGCTTTACTGTTTGAATTGTGTTTTTTATTTATATATATTACTACATTGGGCAATTACATACCATTTCCAGTGGCACACTGACTCACGTAATGATGAAGCCATAGGCTACTACTCACGGTGCTGGCCAATGCGCTCCTCTTGGCAATAGCCTATCTCAAGATGAGCTACTTTGAAAAATAGTGCTGCTGGTCACAAAAAATTGGGAGTTGAGAATTATATTGGTTCTACAGACAGTCTTCTATTTTCAGCAGTAGGCATTTGCTTTCCAAACTATGTTTTTCCCGCAATTTGTATTTTGAAATGTAAATGTGCAAACGGACAACTTGTTGATGATTCGTTACTAGAGAAATGAGACCAAGTCAAGACGCTGGACAGGGTGGATCGGTATATAGTAAGACAGTTTATTCGGATGTAAAGATATCTGAGCAGAGCGTGCACGGACTCGTTCATTTTAGCTCAGAAGGAACTATCAGGAGCGAGTCCCGAAACATATTGTGCAGTATATTTTATACAGTGAATGACGTAGGTAGATTCTGGTAGTTCGTGCTCCTGATTGGTCGTTGTAAGTGGAGGCCCGTCCCCTCCACGCTGGTATCAATGCCTCATTGGTTCTTGGCACTGTTCTTTGTTCTTGGAAACCCAGCCTGAAACAAGGGTGTGTGTGTGTGTGTGTGTGTGTGTGTGTGTGCATGTGCGTGTGTGTGCTCGTATAATGGCATTCCTGCCTTATCAGTGGTCATAAAAGGTCTGAGTCAGCCATCCTCCCCTGCGTGTGGGAGTGAGGTTAGTATCTGTTACGGGCAGAACGTGTTTAACTGTGGGGTGTAGCCAGATGTTTGCAACAAAGTCTGCTTTAATAAGGAAGGCATTATAACAGTATTATAGCTATGTGTTAAGGTCAATGAAGACAGCATTTCTTACAAACTGCAACCAACTATATACATATAATCCATGGATGGCAGTTCCCATTCAAATCAGGACTGGCAGCCATTGCTAGTGTACCCATGAGTTACCACTCAAATTGCCAGGGTAAGAGGTTCAAAAAAATATATGTATTCTTGTTTTGCACGCTTTGTGCAAAATAATAAAATGCAGTACTACAGGATATTTCTTAACGTAGCTCTTCATTAGCTAACTACAACTGGCATGTTCACGTATCTCCAACCATGATCAGCTGACCATGACCTAACCATCTGGGTGGTCTTAACCAATCATAGCACAGTATGATACGGCGGTAAAATGCATCCAATTACAATTCAGTATGTTTACACATATGAATATTACAATTCTGTCTATGGCCACAACACAACAAGCTGTACATTTGGCATGCATGCTGCCCAAATTGCAGCCTCCCCGACTGTAGGCAACCATAAACTGCCAAAATCAAGGAAACAATTGAGTCAATGAGGGACAAAGTTTATGGTGTGTGTGTGGGGTGTGTTTTCCTGCCACTGTTTAGGTCCATTTGTAGAATTTATGCCAAGGCGCATCGAAGCTGTTCTTGTAGCTGGTGGAGGCCAAACACCCTTTTAAGACACTTTGTTGGTGTTCTCTTTATTTTGGCAGTTACCTGCATGTGCTTGTGATAACATTTAATCCAGTTATTTTTGAGAAGCTATTGATCCTCTGTGGCTAAATATATTCTCTGGTTTATTTTGAACATTGAGAACAGGCTCCCTTGGTTGGTTATAAAATAAGTAATTTGTTTTGTTGCCTCTTGGGCCCAGCCCCTGACTCACATAATTGACCAGTCACATTTAGTTATTATGCAGTTTATTTTCTCTGTTACCCAATCAAGGCAGGGCCCCACATCTACCCACATGGGGCCCATACCTCTCCTCCCCCCCATCTGATGATTAGCAGAGTGGCAGCAGGAAGCTGTCTACACTAATTGACAGTGTGGCAAAAGGTCACTGAGAACACTGATCCCAATGTGGAGAAGGCACCAAAGGCTGCAAAGGTCGGAGCCAAGAAGACTAAGGACCAGGAAGCCGGTAAACTGAATCGATTGTGCTCATCACTCCTAGGATTTAGATATCACCCTATAATCTGCCCAATTGTATGGGATCATTGTTATTGAGCTACGCCCATTGCAATGGAGGACATTTAACATTGCATATTCAATGACTTGTATGGGTATCTCACTTCTCATGTTCATGATTGCATGCATACACACACATCACTAACTCTTGTCTCTAGAAGCTGAGAAGAAAAAGGCTACAGCCAAAAAGCAGAAGGAGAAACCTTCAGAGGCAAGTGTGGTTTCAGTTATGTTCTGACTATTGGCATTGTTCTAGTGGTTTTGGTGTATAGGGCCTTTTTTATATATATATATATACACACACACTTGTCATGGGTACTGGTTCCCTATTTGGGCTTTACGATGGTTAAATTGAATCTAATTTTAAATGGGTGATTGTATTGTAAACCTGTCATTTTCATCTTTCAGGATGCAAAAGCATCTGCTTCCAAGGTGGCCCCTGCTAAGAAGCCCAAGTCGAAGAGGGCAGAGGGGACAGCTGAGGAGCAACCCAAAGCACAGAAGACTACCAAGGGTGAAGGGGCAGCCAAGAAGGGTGCAAAGGCCAAAGCTTTCCAGAAGCCGATGAAGGGGGACACTGCTGCTCCTGAAGTTAAACCCACAGGGAAATGAGGCAAGAGGGCAGCAGCGGAGTGACTGCACTCCTTTTATCCACTTTGTGTTTTTAAATAAAGCAGTTTGTAGTTCTTGTTTGTGGCATTTAGGTGTAGACCTAGCTGCTGTAAAATCTAATCTCCACTTTTCCTGTAGAGAAGTGTTGATGGTAGCTAGGGGTTTGTAATGATGCAAGATAAATATATAAATAAAAAGATGGGAAGTTCTTGTTTCTTACACCTGTTTAAATCAGTACCCTCTTCTGCCAGATGAATTGTATCACTAGTACAGTGACTTCCTGGAAAATATTGATGGTTAAGTTGTTTTCTACACAGTCAGGACTTTGTTGTTCATCCATCATAGGTTGACGACCATGGCACGATTCATTGGGATAATCTGGTACAGTGAGTGTGAAGATGGTTGAGACCAATCTGAGCCTGGAACACTTCGGCACACTGGACATGACATCTTGTACCAGTCTCCTGAGGGACGACCCTGATACTGGTCCTTCACTGTTCTCTCCACCATAGATTTTTTGATACTGCTGGTTTGTGGTAGCAGTCTTTCTATACAGTTAGAACTAAACATTTCCCATAACTATTCAAAAACTAGTCTTATGGGTCAGTGCCCACAAAGGTGCAATGCAACATGTTGTACCATTTCAGTTTGTCCACAAGGGGGTGCAAGAACTAATTGAGTCTTCAGTTTGATATTCAAAGGTACCCAAACCAGAACATTGCTGTCCACTGGTGCTCCTGGTTCTTTATTCCCTGGAAGTTTAACCAGCTTTTACTCAACCACCCCTAAAGAGAAAAATAAATCATTAACGCTGTGGACCTCAAAACCTGGATTTGAAAAAGGATACACGGGAAGAAGTGAAGCAAGTTTTTACTCTGCCCAGAATCTGTCCACGACGTGAGCAATTCGTATGGAGGTCAATGAGTTGAATTTGGTCAATAGATATTTGCCAATTTTCCACGTGGGGGTTATTTGATCGAATCCAAGTTTTGTAATTGTTAGGTTGTGGACGCATGTGGCATTTCTGCAACTGAAAAAACAATTTATATTGGAGTTGTGCCTGTTGTGATACTTATGGTTAACCCATTGTAGCATTGACATTGAAATGGAGGGCTTACATTATTTTAACATAGTCAACATAGAATAGAATAGAATTCCTACAAGTCAGGAGAAATCTGCCATTGAAGGAAATGTAATACTTTAAAATGGAGAGCATAGACAACGCCATTGAAGCTGTCACATATGCGACCTATCTATGACTCGTTCACACTTATCTGCCCTAATTGGCTAGAAAAGGTCTCGCCTGCCTTCCATCTTTGAGGACATTGTTAGAGCTCGACTAGCTTGTCAATATAGGCAATATTTTCTACACATCAAAAACATGAGGTTGAAATAGAAACTGGGTGTGTTGACTCAATCCTGCATTTTTAAAACCGCATGTTTATTTGTTTAAAAAAATAAAAAGTTGACATTTCATTGTCACTAATAGAAACAGTACGGAAGCACAGAAAGTCTGAGCAGTTTCACAGCTCTTCAAGTATGTTCATTCAGTTTATAGCATATTCCGACTCAGTCCTGATCCAATCAGGCCCAACGTCGCATTTAGCTCGTCCAATAGAAACAAGTCAGGAACCCATCACTTGCTTGATCCAGTGATACATTTTATTTTGTCCACAGCAGTGCACTGTAGCTAGTCACATCAATCCTCCCAGAAAGAAGAGCGATTTGGTGAAATGGGCAAAGACTGGGGTGATTGAGAAGAGGGGCAGAGGAAGACAAACATGGAAGAGAACATATTGGGAGTAAGAAAAGTGAGAAAGGAAAGATTTTAGGGTTAAAGAGAGAAAAGGAAGAGAGATTTTGGGTGTAGAGAAAAGGAGAGCGAAAAAAGGGTAAAGTCACTAGCCATGTGGATCATCAACATGCCAGCTGTTTCCCTTCCCAATCCTGCCACAAGAGAAAGCCTTTAAGCATCTGCATTAATGACTGCAAAAACAAGAAGAAATAAATTCAATACCACTTGAATCAATTCTAAAGCAAGAAAACGTTTCCACGTGTTAACAATTTCACTGCTTGGAGAGAGCGAGATAAATAAACATGCAGATCTCCTGGTTCCTCATCCTCCTCCTTTCCCGCTAAGCCCGCCCTTTGAGCTGGCCTGGCTCCACCACATGCATCAGAGGCAGTGTACGGGTTTGTTAGTTAGTCGCCTCCCCCCACACCAGGCCCCGCCTCCTCCAGAATGATGCCAGTATCTATGTTGTGACTGGGTATATTGGTACACCATCCAAAGTGTAATTAATAATTCATCTTGCTCAAAGGGATATTCAATGTCTACTTTTTTTAAACAATAATGGTACTTTGTGAGGCATTAGACCAGCTCCCTGTGTTTCTTGGTTGAATTTGTGTGTCACGCCCTGGCCTTAGTTATCTTTGTTTTCTGTATTATTTTGGTTAGGTCAGGGTGTGACAGGGGGGAAGTTTGTGTATAGTTGTCTCGTCTGGGGTGGTTGTATGGTATAGGGGGTTTTGGTAGAGTGTATGGGTTTGTGTTGAGTGTAGGTGTTTAGGTAAGTCTATGGTTGCCTGAATGGTTCTCAATCAGAGACAGCTGTCATTCATTGTCTCTGATTGGGAGCCATATTTAAGGCAGCCATAGGTAGTAGGCTTTTGTGGGTAATTGTCTATGTGTAGTGTTTAGTGTCAGCACTATTTGTTTGAATAGCTTCACGGTCGTCTGTTTGTTGTTTTTGTTCGTTTGTTTCGTCTTCATAATAAAGAAGATGTCTTTCTATCACGCTGCGCCTTGGTCCGCTCTGCCTCATTACGACGATCGTGACACTGTGTTTGAAATTCACTACGTGATTGACCATCTTTACAGATAATTGTATGTTTTGGGTACAGAGATCAGGTAGTCATTAAAAATTCATAGTAAACACTATTATTGAGTCCATGCAACGTATTATGCGACTTGTTAAGCAACATTTTACTTCTGAACTTATTTTGGATTTCCATAACAAAGGTGTTGAATACTCATTGACAGTCTTTTTTTTAACATAATTCCACTTTGACATTATTTATTTTTATTTTTACCTTTATTTAACTAGGCAAGTCAGTTAAGAACAAATTCTTATTTTCAATGACAGCCTAGGAACAGTGGGTTAACTGCCTTGTTCAGGTGCAGAACAACAGATTTTTACCGTATCAGCTTGGGAATTTGATCTTGCAACCTTTCGGTTACTAGTCCAATGCTCTAACCACTGGATTACCTTCTAGCCCGATATGGGGTTTTGTGTGTAGGCCAGTGACAAAAAAATCTCAATTTCATACATTTTAAATTCAGGCTGTAACACAACAAAATGTGGAAAACGTCAAGGGGTGTGAAGACTTTCTGAAGGCATTGTATGTTTTACCATTTAGATATAAAAGCACTTTATCTATATAGTCCCCACATTTGAAGAAGTCACAAGTATTTGGACAAATTCATTTATAGTGTATTAAAGTAGTCACACATTTTGTATTTTGGTCCTATATTCCTTGCACCCAATAAATACATCAAGCTTGTGACTCCACAAACCTGATGGATGCATTTGCAGTTTGTTTTGGATTATGTTTCGCCCAATAGGATATTAATTGTATCCAACCGTTATGGAAGGAGGTATCACACAGTCAATATAATATACATAATTACAGTAGATTTAGCATTTACTAGGGGGAAGAAATAAGAAAAATGCTCAAAGGGGAGTATGACCCAGACCCCTCCAAAAAAAATATTATATTAACACAGTAACAGATATTATGGATAGACATGTAACAGAAGTCAGTTGTCCATGTGTAATACAGTAGAAATATCACCTGTTAAGCAACTTATTTACAGTATCTGGATGTGTGATAAACAAAGGATGTCGTGTGAGAAAGAATGTATTTGTATGAGATGTGTGAGACAGAGGTGTAGTTTCAGTGTGTCTGCAGAAGACTGTACAACCCATCTGGCTGGGCTGAGGTTGCTGGTCTGTCGGGGATTGAGCTGTATACGTGGTACGTATCAGACTAGAGGAAAGAAACAGATTTACTTTAGGGCTTTGAATCTACAGTACAGTAAATGTAAGGTGTATTTCATGAGGATGTAACACCAATCTTAAACTGAAAGTCATGAAACACAGTGAGAGAAAGAGAGATACTTTTATCCTCTAGTCAGTCTGTCTGTGAAAACAATGCCATATATAATAATATAACAATATAATATATTACAACGAATAGGACATTTGTGCTGTACTTACATGTTCATATGCAAATGCCTGTGTATCCACATCAACGGGACCTGCACATCACAGAGAGAGACAATTCCATGAGTAAGAGGTTGTGTATGTATGTATGTATGAGTGTGTGTTTGAGGGGGGTCATGTGTATTTTACATGTCTACATTGCATGTGTGTTACTTAGTCGAGTTTGCCCTATTGCGTTAGTAACAGCCAAACAGAAGAAGTGCAAGTAACAAGGCTTGATGTCATTTCACACTTCTCCTCCTGACTCAAACCACCCTGCAGATCTACAGCTCTATTCTCACGCTGCTGATGCTCGGACACATTCATTTCTGTTTTAAGTGTCATATATGCATTTTGATATGGTTGATAAGGTTAGGCACAAAGTTCAAGCATGTACAGTAGCTGTGCACTTGCAGATGGTCCCGAGTTCTGAGGGACAAACCTGAGGGCATGAACGTGGGCAGTACAGAAGGGATCTGAGAATCGATTCCAGCATCTCCTGAATCCACCTGTAGTAGAGAGAGAGAGAGAAGAAGAGAGAGAAGAGATAGACTTTTTATCCTCCAGTCGTAACAAACTGACTGTCTATTCTACTTTCTAACTCGTGACATGAACTGCACCCTCCTTTGTATCACAGGAAGTGTTTGTGGGTTTTGTGTCATTCTGAGGTCTACACATGTCCAATGCAAGATGTAGGTTATTTGATTTTACATACTACTTACGAACACATTTACAAGGTTTAACATGATTTAATGTATTCAGAAACCGTTTTTGGTGAAAAACATCTTATTTGGTAATAAATAAAAATGACCATATAAATCTGTAAATAAATATAGCTGTTGGTTTGATACTTTGAACATTCATATGTTGAAGCACTACTAATGTAACATTAAGGTCTTGATCCTCAGATCAGACAGTCAGAGGGCAGAGGATGCTGGTGAGAGGAGTTATAGGAGGACGGTCTCATTGTAATCGTTGAAATGGAATTAATGGAATGGAGTCAAACATGTAGTTTTGATGTGTTTGATTTGTTTGACTCCGTCCTATTAAATCCATTACAATCATTACAATGAGCCTGTCCTCCTATAACTCATCCCACCAGCCTCCTCTGTCAGAGGGGTATATGTGTACAGATACCACTGTAATGTAGAATATTCACCATGACTCCGCTGCTCACCGCTCCCATAGACACCAAATCATCTACAACTGAAACACAATGAAAATGGAATTACAGTGTTTGTACATGCCTGTATATAGTTCTGTAAGTCGTATGTGTGTCTATGTTGATGTATTTTGTTAGGAACATACATTGTCTGTGATCATCCTGTCTGGCTGTAGGTCTGTACAACATAAAAGTATAAGAAGGTTGTGGTAAGAACATCTCATCATGGACAATACAGAACTAAAGGTTGATACAATCTGCATCATATTCACAAGCGGAATTCTTACCTCTGAGAATAGTTTTTCTCTGAAAAACAAATGAGGCTAAATTAATTATATTGAATATAGTCTAACCTATACAATATGATCAAAATGAGTTGATAAATTAACCCATGCCAAAGTCACTTACATTAATGTCAGCACGGTAAATTTGCAAATGATTTGTTATGCATAATCAAATGTACTCACTGGTTCTCCTGCAGAGACAGACAGCTGTCAATCCTACCAGGAGCACGCCCACTCCAGAAGCCACTGCTGCCTGCCATAATCGCCCCACTATTTGGTGACATGACGACAACGGGAGAGGTCATTAGCTCTTGGACCACATTATTGTTCGTCTAAGAAAATGTGCACAGCTCTGTTTTCATATGTGTGAGAAAAGACAGCGAGAAAAGGATACTTACCCAGAATGCTTTCTTGACTGTTTGATTCCACATCACTTTCTGTGGAGATTTGACCTCCTGGGCACATGCAAGAGAGAAGGACAGTTTAATAACAGAGTTATGTAAATATTTCTAAGACGAGACAAATTGTTTTTATTAATCCTAAACCTTTGACTGAATTTACATTTGGCTATATTTGCAAAACTGGTTTATGCTTTAATAGACAAAAATATTTTGCAAACTAAATGAAACCTATTGGCTATACTTACTTTCAGTTGGACTCGCTGGGGTGTCAGTGGTCAAAGTCCAGCAAACAGTCGACCCTGATGCAAAGCAAATCATTGGATCTGATTATACAAAAATACATCTAAATGGGTTGATTTTAATCAATCAAATATCAACCTCTTTTTGTAATGAGGCAAATTTGTGATGGGAAAAAAACATACAAAAACATGGAGAAGATAAGCTACTCTATTTGTTTTACTTATATTTGCTAACTAGATAAAGATGACTAAGAGACCTGATGAAGGATTCACTGCTGTGCTAGGGGTCAAAGGGGAGGTCAAACCTGGTGAGAAGAGATTACTCATATTACACAAGAACAAATGTAAATTAATATAATATCTAAGGTATTTCAATAAGCAGAAAGAGAGAAGTACAATACACATTACCTACAAATCAGATGGACTAAAAATGGTTAAAAATCTGGACTGAAATTACAAGCAGCTATGAATCTATTAGTTAACCGGTCAGAGCTTTAGTGAATGAATGTATTTGCAAACTAAGTTTAAATTGGTGGATCTACTTACTGGTAGTTGGTGTCACTGTGGTGTCTGGGGTAAAGGTACAAGTAACAGTTGAAACAAGTGGGAAGCAATATGACTACACAAGAATAAGGTTTTACATTCACATTTGGGTCACTTAATTTTACAGGCCCGTAATCTTAACGCTTGACTGTATAATTGGAACTTGCAAAGATGGTAATTTAGAGGCCCAACACACCTTCTGTAGGACTCACTGTCGTGCTGGGAGGCAAAGTAGATCTAGGACCTGGAGTCAAACCCACTGAGAAAACACATATTAATGAAATTAGCATTTTATTAATGATCGTATTATTGATTATCATGGTGTTGTTGGCCTTTTGAAATACCTTTATGATTTATCTATTCAAAGTGGGCAAAGTAGGACTATAAAAATCACTACGGACAGGTGGCTTCTAGCCCTGGTAGATTATATTTCTCCTCATTATAGAGATGATAAGACCAATTCATAAGGTGATAAAGTCTTTCAGGACAGATAAGGTGTTGATTGTTGTTATCAGCTTCCTAGAATAAAGTCACCATGTATCTAAAAGCAGAAGCCAAACAGCGCATAGATACGATCTAAACACTCGACTAGATGAACACAGACATTCTATTACTTGTGCTGATGATCCCAGACATTGGTGTTGAGGCTGGTGTCATATCTATAGAACAGCTTAATTTACACATTAAGACAATTATTCTTATTGCTGAAACTTTTGTTGCTTTAAAATAACAGCAGTGCCACTATAAAAGCACACATGTGTAGCCTACCTGCCATAGAAGGTGTCTGTATAGTTGTTGGATCACTGATGTGAACTCCCACCAGATCTGAAATCATTTGGGATTGAAATGTGGTATTTAGTTTGTTGGTCAGAATGAGTATCGTCATACTAAGAAGATGCTAAAATCAAAGTGAGTCAGATCATGAAGACCTGCAGCCCTGATAGATTTGTTTAGATAATGACTCACGTGCAAAGCTTTTCCCATCACTGCGTGGTGAGAGAGAGTTTGGTCCTGAGCTCACTCTGTAGTCACAGCTCACCTCCTTACGCCTCACTGACTTTAGACGACTGATCAGATCACTATGTTTTGGAGTGAATATACAGAACTGCTGTCCGGATGCTGAGGTGGCTTTTCTCTTCTTGATCTTTGCTGTGAAGGATGGCTGACTCTCCTCTCCAACATACAGGTTACAGGTGGTGTCAGGACTGACGGATCCACGAATCAAACAGATGATGGTGAAGTCCTCATCAAGATTGACTGTAATGTCTGGTTTTAGATCTGTTAGGAAAGGACAGAGACTCCTTTTTACATCACTCTATTTGAATGTAATGTATATGTCACAATTGACACTCTACTAAACTAGCGCCTGCCATTCTCTTTATATTACGTATCAGCATGTCTTATTTGATATCATGCCTATTTATGATGTTTAATCATGTGTGCTGTGTGTTTACAGCGATTGCCTTTCACTTAATTCCTTACATTCTCATGTGTGAAATCAAATTGAATCGCACTGACTATTTTGCTTGCTTGTATGGTGTGCAGTGATTCCACAGATCTCCCTCTCCCTGCTCGGGAGGAAGAGCCAAACCCTGTTCGGGTAGAGCCAAATGAACAAACCCTGGGTAGAGCCAAACTAATCCTGCTCGGGTAGAACCGAATGAACAAACCCTGGGTAGAGCCAAACTAATCCTGCTCAGGTAGAACCGGATGAACAAACCCTGGGTAGAGCCAAACTAATCCTGCTCGGGTAGAAACGAATGAACAAACCCTGGGTAGAGCCAAACTAATCCTGCTCGGGTAGAACCGAATGAACAAACCCTGCTCGGAAGGACCTGAATGAACACTGGCCACCGATCGGGAATCAACTGCTGTGTTAGTTTGTCCCGTTGCTTCTAGTTAGCCTACAGCCCTAAATCCCAGCCTATTTATAAGTTTCTAATAGGGCCGTAGTGATACTGTGTATTACTGTGTCAAGCTGAGTTTATAAAGAACCTTTGATTGTACTTTGGCCTGTCTCTGTGGTTGTTTTCCGTGGGATCTTAGAACTCTACTTTTGACATGTACATTTCAAATATGTATTGTCTTCACAACAATTATTTTTTAAATGACATTGGATGAGATTGTGATTTAAACAGAATCATTCAAGACAATCTGAATATAACATTTCTTACCAAGAATAGTAAGAGAGACAGAACCACTTTGCATCGATGGATAGTAAGTTTCTACTGTGTAAAAACATCTCAGTTTGATCTCAGCAGATGAACTTTGACCTGCCCACGAGAGCAGCTCAGTCCCCGTGAGTGAACGTGTATAGGGTGAGTGTTTAGGATCTCTCCCCTCTGTGTAGAAGTAATAGTGAGACACAGAGACAGATGGAGGAGTCTGACAGATGAGTCTCTCTCTGTGATGACTGAAGAACTCACTGTCAGCCTGGGAGGAGGTGGGTCTCTTTGAAAGTTGCATTTAAAAAACATTACAGGTAATCCATACATACTAACAGTATGGAAAATCCATTAATAAAATGTTAAACTATCAGCATTTATGTTTGTACAAAGTACAGTAAATCCTGTCATTATGTGAAATGAAGACGTTTAAGTTTAATCTCATTTTCAGAACGAGCATAATTAATACGGTATAACAGTGAAATGTATCATTGTTTAAACCACCAACTTACCCTGAACAGTGACTGAGACAGGGTCACTTAAAGGAGATGTGTGAGACTCCCATACAGTGTAGTAACATGTCACTTTGACCACAGCTGGAAATGTTGGACCAGACCTCTTGAGCAGCTCAGTTCCTGTTATTTTCTGCGTACACGATGAGTCTGGAAGAATCTTCTCCCCCTCCATGTAGAAGTAACAGTGAGACACAGGGAGAGAGGGAGGAGTCTCACAACTCAGCTGAACTGATTCTGTCTCTCTGATGACTGTAGAACTCACTGTCAGCTGAGGAATGTCTGTGAGAATAGGGGAATTAAGTATTTTGTGGTTTTGAGAAATGTACTGACAGTCTAATCCCTCCTTGTTATTTAAGACTTAAGGATCTTGAGTCAATTACTTTATGCGGCGACAGTATGGGAAATTAAGGAGATATAATATATTCCTTGATTGCTTCATGTAATAGCTAATGACAACACACAGTATGATAACATATCCCAAGAGGAACATGGTAATGATGGCACAACAGTACATTGTTTACAAACATTCAAATAGTCTTCTTACCCTGAATTGTGACTGTTGACGGCTCACTGTATATGGATCTAAACTGTGAACCTGTAGCACTGTACTGACATTGTATTTTGACCTCAGCTGGTGAACTCTGACCTGTCCACTTCACCAGTAGTGTTCCTGTGAGTGTCTGTTGACAGGGTGATGGTAGGGTGAATTCCACTTGCCCCTCTATTTTGAAGTAACACTCAGAGACAGATGGAGGAGTCTGACAGTTCAGTTGAACAGAGTCTCTCTCTTTGATGACTGCAGGAATCACTGTTAGACTGGGCCGAGGAAGATCTGTGAGTTCAGAGGGATGATGGAGTGTCTTTTTTAATTGAATTATAAATTAATTTTCAATGTTTAACTACTCATACAGATAACGTACCACTTAATATTATATGAGTTTGAAAGAGAAAAACAATTAAGACACTGTTGTCTATTTAAGCAATAAACAATGAGAACGTGCCAGGAACAGCCCTTAGGAGGGAGTTATCACACAATAATCCTCGGGTTCGATGGCCATTTTGATTTTGTAAAACGGTTGCCAACATTTAAACAAAAGATTAAGGACATGTCTTTCATTAAAGACCTATTATTGTGTTTTATTTTCATCTTTCCACCAGGACATATGCTCATTTTGGGACGTTGCTATATGGGCACAGCCAAACAACGGAAGTGATGGATATTTTTCTGACCAGAACTGTCCCAGAGCTTGGGGAAGTGTGTCTGCACTTGTGCTGCAGCGGCAGGTGCACAAGACAAAACTTTACCAGCATCATACATATCGGTGAATCGCTGTGACATATGAAATTCAAGTGATAGTGTAATCAATCTGTAATAACTACGTAAAAAAGTAACGAACGTGTTAAATGATTGTGACGTACAGTCTTATCCAGGTCCTGATTGGTCAACAAGCTGACTTGACCCTTCAAATAGTGTTATTTGATGCATCAAACAGTGTCATTTCACGTGTATCTTTAAAAAAATGCAAAGACCCAAATGGCTTTCCATACTTTCCAGGGAATGACACAGTGACGTCATGTACAGATGCGCGTAACTCTTGGCTGTAGTAAGAAAGCCACGCCATCTGCGCCCATTCAACATAGCCTAGATTTACGTTTTAATTAGTTCTAAACAAAATAACTTTTGGGGGGCTCTCCTACGCTTACAATGATGTTTTGATTCTTGCTTGAACAGTAACTAAGATTATATTTGGTTGTGATCTTTGTAAAATAACTATTTTGGATGCAGCAAGTTGTTAGCTAGAATGCTAAACACTCACTGACATGGCAATAGGCTGTAGCAAAAGATAGCCAAAGAGACATTTTACTGGTCGAAGTTTAAGTTATTTTTAAGTATAATGCGGTTGATTTGCGATGATGACACAAACATTATATTAAGCAGGACATTCATACAAGCCTTCAACTCCAATTATAATACAAAAGTAGTATGAAATGCAAACATATTTTTTTTGTTGGCGTTCTAGAAAAACTCCCCCATGTTCTGTCACCATAGTGGATTGAGCAGTCAAATGGAATAGTGAATAGACTATTTTTTGTGTTTGCAAACGTTGCCGCATAAGGGAAATGCGCCAAACGTTTGCAAACACAAAAAAATTGTCTATTCACTATTCCATTTGACTGCTCAATCCACTATCTCATCAGCCCAGCCAGGCAATTTATAAACTTGATCTCCACTGTAAAAAGCATTTAGATATTATATCCCATTTATTTTAGACTAGCATTTGGTTTTCAACAGCAGAGATTTGTATTAACCTTGCTGTCTGTCTCCGACGTTTGCAACATTGTTTCAATATTGAAATTTGATCACCTCCAGCTGCCCCATAGTAATGAACGAATGTGTCGGGATGAGACAGTCTGGCAGCTTTTCTTAGCCAGTCAAAATCAGGAATCAGTATAATTTTATGGATATATTCAAAGAAATGCCAATAGAAAAACACGAAATGCAGCTAATTTACTGTCATTCCAGCTTCAGTTTTAAGTGATTATGTTAGCTGTGTATTGTAGTTGGCTAGCTCCTCTGAATAGTGTCCTGGAGAGAGAGAGCACATTTTCTATGCTAGGCGAAATCTTGCATCGAGTCATTAGCTCATTGTTATGGATAAATCCCCCCCCCAAAATTATGGAAAACAGCTTAAACAAATGCAAATGCAGCTTCTTTGCTGTTATTCTGGCTGCACTGTTTGACGTGACTGTGTTAGCCGAAGTTTCCTAGCTAGCAAGCAAGGGATTAGAACGTTGACAGCCATCATGGCAATGGAACATTTAGAATGATCGACCAGCTGGCTTGGGTACCAACCCTAGATTTGTGTCGGGACTACACGGAGTGTACCAAACAGTCGGGGCATGGATTTTACAATGTGTCGAAAGCATTCCACAGCGATGCTGACCGATGTCGACTCCAATCCTTCCCACAGTTGTGTCAAGTTTGCAGGATGTCCTTAGGGTGGTGGACCATTCTTGATACATACAGGAAACTATTGAGCGTGAAAAACCCAGCACTGTTGCAGATCTGGCACCTACTACCATATCCCGTTCAAAGGCACTTAAATCTTGCCCTTTCCCCCTCTGAATGGTATACATACACAATACATGTCTTCAACCTAACTCCTCCCCTTCATCTCTTTCTTGATTTAAATGGCTTTAACAAGTGACATCAATAAGGGATCATAGCTTTCACCTGGATTTCCCTGGTCAGTCTATGTCATGTTAATGTTTTGTATACCCAGTGTATACAGCATCTCGTGGAAGGATGAAATCGTATGGATGAATTCATCAAAATAACGTTTTTATTGAAAATATGTCAATCATTATTTGAATATTTTGGTAACCCGTTGTTTTGTCTGGTAGCCCAAAAAGTGACATATTGCAGCTTTAAATTCATAATAATGATACTGACCTTTGGCTTTGATGTACTGGAAGGTATCTGGACATAACAAAATGGGTCATTATTATGCTCTTTTTGCCATTATGAAAAATAAGAAAACATGAGATGGGAACACTTTACACAAGCTGGCGAAGCGGAACAGTCTGTAATGCATTCACAGCCATGTTATCAAGCAGTGGTCATTCTTATCTGAACAAAATGTAAAATAATGACAGAGAAATATAAATCAATAGGATGATCAGTGGAATAAGACACACTTATTATAACCATAACATGTTGAAATATTAAGAGTTCCTAAAGTAAAAGACTAAAAGAGGGGAAAGAAGAATGGAATATCCTGTAGCACAAACAGATGGAGCGGAAAAATAACTCACCGAAAAGGAGGATGACCAAAAACAGATGACCAGCCATATCAGGGATGAACAATGTCATTTTTTAGAGAGCTACATACATACTGTTAGTCTGACTTTACAGAAGATGGTGGCAGTGACTGGGACAAAGATTAAATGTTTCAATAGAAAAGCAGATGTGGAGATTGTTCACAGGAAAACCACAGATGTCTCATATGACAACTGTGGGCTAATGTCATGTTGCAGAGGACCAGGAGGCTGAACATTCAGAGTCATTTATCAGTTATTATTTTTAGGTTCTCAAGCTATCTGTCTTCAACATATTTTATTTTGTATAAGTATTGCCGGCAATTCGATTTTTAAAACCAACCAACTAACTTGTCTGTCTGAGAAAAATATTTATCTTCGACTTTTTGTTTTAAGTTTTTAACTGCTGCACAAAGTTTACCTACAAAAACCCTGCATTTGTGGTTGAGAGTTTTAGGATCTCTAAAATGTAGAAGGGTTTTCATATTTAATTTATGTTTAGTGAGTCATGTTTAATAATATGCCAGAGCAGTGAAGGTAAACTGATAAGCGCAGTAAATGAAAGGAAAGGAAGGAAGGAAGGAACGGAGGAGAGAAGAAGAAGCGAGTTCACACTACTCGGACTGATCAGTTTACCTTGAATGCTCTAACTGGTACCTAAATGTCAGCGCCTGTTCAGATAAACCGCGTGCTTTGCTGCGGTGTTGCTTGAAGTGCCTAACATTGAACGTGTGTAGGCTGAGAATGCAGTTGCTGTTTTTAAACTAACGTTTTTATGTAGCCTAACTTTGAGAGTAACCGTTTGATCATGTGACCTAAAAAAAAGCAGCAGCAGCCGAAGAAGTAACTTCATCTTCTGACTTGCCCAAAAAATATGAAAAGTGTCCGGAAAAGCTAAACCAGGTTTGTAAAACCATGTGCGGTTTAGGTCAATTTGAGTAGCCTAATTTGACGGTTATTTGATTAGATTACGGTTGATACATTTGTCCTTTTCAATTCTTAGAAACCAGCAAAGCACCTGCTGTGGCACGGAGAACTCCTCTTCATCCACCTACGATGGTGATGGTTAACGAAGCGCTGAAGGAGTTGGACTCTCGAAAAGGGGTCTCCTCGCAGGCCATTCGCGGATACATAACAGAGAAATATCCATCTGTGGACCTGGTGAGGTTGAAATACATGATACGCAAGACCCTGAAAAAAGGATTCGAGGGCGGGGTATTGGTGAGGACATCAACTCGAAAGCAAACGGAGCACAGGGGAGGTTTCGGGTAAGTGACCCATGCATGTCTAAATCTTTAAGTAAATGCCCAGTGTTTCCAGATTTCTATGAAAAATGACCAATAATTTACAATATGAGTGAAATGGTTTTCCTTCCCAAAAATTGTAATTGAGTATGTCAAAGCAGCTTTCCTGTTTGAATTGTGTTTTCTATTTATATATTACTACATTGGGCAATTACATACCATTTCCAGTGGCACACTGACTCACGTTATGATGAAGTCATAGCCTACTACTCACGGTGATGGCCAATGCGCTCCTCTTGGCAATAGCCTCTCAAGATGAGCTACTTTGAAAAATAGTGCTGCTGGTCACTAAAAATTGGGAGTTGAGAATTATATTGGTTCTACAGACAGTCTTCTATTTTCAGCAGTAGGCATTTGCTTTCCAAACTATGTTTTTTTCCCTGCGATTTGTATTTTGAAATGTGCAAACAGACAGCTGCAACCAACTATCTACATATAATCCATGGATGGCAGTTCCCATTCAAATCAGGACTGGCAGCCATTGCTAGAGTACCCATGAGTTACCACTCAAATTTCCAGGGTAAGAGGTTCCAAAGATCAATGTATTATGTCTATGGCCACAACACAACAAGCTGTACATTTGGCATGCATGCTGCCCAAATTGCAGCCTTCCCGACAGTAGGCAACCAGTAACTGCCAAAATAAAGGAAACAATTGAGTAAATGAGGGACACAAAGTTTATGGTGTGTGTGTGGGGTGTGTTTTCCTGCCATGGTTTAGGTCAGTTTGTATAATTTATGCCAAGGCGTTTTGAAGCTGTTCTTGCAGCTGGTGGAGGCCAAACACCCTTTTTAAGACACTTTGTTGGTGTTTTCTTTATTTTGGCAGGTACCTGAATGTGCTTGTGAGAACAAGACAGTTATTTTTGAGGAACTATTGATACTCTGTGGCTAAATATGTTCTCTGGTGTATTTTGAACATTGAGAACAGGCTCCCTTGGTTGGTTATAAAATAAGTAATTTGTTTTTTTGCCTCTTGGGCCCAGCCCCTGACTCACATAATTGACCAGTCACATTTAGTTATTATGCAGTTTATTTTCTCTGTTACCCAATCAAGGCAGGGCCCCCCATTTACCCACATAGGGCCCATACCTCTCCTCCCCCCCATCTGATGATTAGCAGAGTGGCAGCAGGAAGCTGTCTACACTAATTGACAGTGTGGCAAAAGGTCACTGAGAACACTGATCCCCATGTGGAGACGGCTCCAAAGGCTGCAAAGGTCGGAGCCAAGAAGACTAAGGACCAGGAAGTCGGTAAACTGAATCGATTGTGCTCATCACTCCTAGGATTTAGACATCACCCTATAATCTGCCCAATTGTATGGGATCATTGTTATTGAGCTACACCCATTGTAATGGAGGACATTTAACATTGCTCATTCAATGACTTGTATGGGTATCTCACTTCTCCTCATTGTGTCCATGATTGCATGCATACACACACATCACTAACTCTTGTCTCTAGAAGCTGAGAAGAAAAAGGCTACAGCCAAAAAGCAGAAGGAGAAACCTTCAGAGGCAAGTGTGGTGTCAGTTATGTTCTGACTATTGGCATTGTTCAAGTGGTTTTGGTGTATAGGGACTTTTTTTACACTTTTCTCATTGGTACTGTTCCCTAATTGGGCTTTACCATGGTTAAATTGAATCTCAAATGGTAAATGCTACCACAAACCAGCAGCATTGCAAACCTGTCATTTTCATCTTTCAGGATGCAAAACTCAGGAAGTCCACAAAAGCAAGCTAGCCTTTGCTTTCCTGACTGACTGTGTGTATTGGTTCCTGACTTCCCTGAAAAGCTGCATATCGTGGGGACTATTCGATGCTATTGCAGTCCGCCACAGGATGTTTTTGTGCTGGTCAAGGGCAAACAGGTCTGGAGTGAACCAAGGGCTATATCTGTTCTTAGTTCTATATTTTTTGAAAGGGACATGCTTATTTAAGATGGTGAGGAAATTACTTTTAAAGAACGACCAGGCATCCTCGACTGACGGGATGAGGTCAATATCCTTCCAGGACACCTGGGCCAGGTCGATTAGAAAGGCCTGCTCGCAGAAGTGTTTTAGGGAGCGTTTGACAGTGATGAGGGGTGCTCGTTTGACCGCGGACCCATAGCGGATGCAGGCAATGAGGCAGTGATCGCTGAGATCCTGATTGAAAACAGCAGAGATGTATTTGGAGGGCAAGTTGGTCAGGATAATATCTATGAGGGCGCCCATGTTTACGGATTTAGGGTTGTACCTGGTAGGTTCCTTGATAATTTGTGTGAGATTGAGGGTATCTAGCTAGATTGTAGGACTGCTGGGGTGTTAAGCATATCCCAGTTTAGGTCACTGAACAGAACAAACTCTGAAGATAGATGGGGGGCAATCAATTCACATATGGTGTCCAGGGCACAGCTGGGAGCTGAGGGGGGTCTATAACAGGTGGCAACAGTGAGAGACTTATTTCTGGAGAGATTAATTTAAAAAAATTAGAAGCTCGAACTGTTTGGGCATAGACCTGGAATGTATGACAGAACTTTGCAAGCTATCTCTGCAGTAGATTGCAACTCCTCCCCCTTTGGCAGTTCTATCTTGACGGAAAATGTTGTAGTTGGGTATGGAAATCTCAGAATTTGTTGGCCTTCCTAATCCAGGATTCAGACACGGCAAGGACATCGGGGTTGGCGGAGTGTGCTAAAGCAGTGAGTAAAACAAACTTAAGGAGGAGGCTACTGATGTTAACATGCATGAAATCAAGTCTTTTTCGATTACAGAAGTCAATAAATGAGAGTGCCTGGGGACACGCAGGGACTTGCTTAGCCTCCACATCACCCGAGGAACAGAGGAGGAGTAGGATGAGGGTACGGCTAAAGGCTAGCAAAACTGGTCGTCTAGTGCGTTGGGGACAGAGAATCAAAGGAGCAGATTTATGGGCGTGTTAGAATAGATTCAGGGCATAATGTGCAGACAGGGGTATGGTGGGGTGCTCGTACAGTGGAGGTAAGCCCAGGCATTGAGTGATAATAAGAGAGGTTGCATCTCTGGACATGCTGGTAATACTGGGTGAGGTCACCGCATGTGTGGGAGGTGGGACAAAGGAGGTATCTAAGGCATGTACAGTGGGACTAGGGGCTCCGCAGTAAACTAAAACAAGGATAATTATCCTAAACAACAGTATACAAGGCATATCGACATTTGAGAGAGACATAAAGCGAGGCATAAAGCAATCACAGGTGTTGATTGGGAGAGCTAGCTAAGTCAACAACGGGTAAGACAACAACAGCTAATCAGCTAAGTCAACAACAACAGGTAAAATGGCGATGAATGGGCAGGGAGGGTCGGTTAACTACACACAGGGCCTGAGTTCGGCGCTAGGGCAACAGATAAACATAGGTAAACAAAGTGGAGTACCGTGATAAATGAACAGTCCAGCAGGCATCAGCTATGTAGCCAAGTGATCATAGGGCCCAGTGTACAGCAATATATGAAACAGGGAAACCGCTAGGTAGTCGTTACTACGCTAGCACGCGGGAGACATAGCGTTTAAAGTTAGCAGTCCGGGGTAGGTAGAAGCATCTGCTCCGTCGTCTGTCAAATGCCGGTTGAAGGCACAGCTGATGGAATTCGGGGTGGTACGACGGGGCGCCGTGTCGACGAAGGGACCGGGCCAGATGGCGAAAGAGGTATTGTAGTTGTAGGAATTTCGTTTGCTAGCCGGGAGATGCGCCTGGCTCAGAGCTAGCTTCGGGGCTGGGTCACTCAGTTGAAGATAGCTAGCTGTGATGATCAATGGTCCAGGGGTTTACGGCAGGAATCTGGCGTTGTAGTGGAGAAAAACAGTCCTAGGCTGGCAGGTATTATACAGGCTAAAAAAAACGTCTGGTGCCTGAGCAGAGGGTAAATGCCGCTAGCAGTGGCTAACAATGACTAAATGGCTAGTAACTTAGCTAATTAGCTGGCTACCTTCTGATGAAAGTTTGGGCTATAGGGTCTAAAAAAATAGCGGGTCCGAGTGAGGCGGGTAACCGGAAGGTATATTTATTTTAAAAATGGAAAAAGAGACTGAAAACTAAATTGGAATATATACAAAAAAGACTAAAAATACAAAAAGTAAACGAGAGGACAACAAACCACGTCTGCACTGCTACACCATCTTGGAATTGGAATCTATGACTCGGTCACACTTATCTGCCATCATTGGCTAGAAAGGTCTTGCCTGCCTTCCATCTTCGAGAACATTGTTAGAGCTCGACTAGCTTGTCAATATTGGCAATATTTTCTACACATCAAAAACATGAGGTTGAAATAGAAACTGGGTGTGTTGACTCAATCCTTCATTTTTAAAACTGCATGTTTATTTGTTTAAAAAAATCTAAAGTTTATATTTCACTGACACTCATAGAAACAGTACGGAAGCACTGAAAGACTGAGCAGTTTCACAGCTCTTCAAGTATGTTTATTCAGTTTATAGATTCATTTATAGTCTCAGCAGGGGCAGATCCAACAGGCCAGGCCAAGAGTGCGGGGCTTCAAGCTGAGCATATTCCGACTCAGTCCTGAACCAATCAGGCCCAACGTCGCGTTTAGCTCGTCCAATAGAATTAAGTCAAGAACCCATCACTTGCTTGATCCAGTGATACATTTGATTTTGTCCACAGCAGTGCACTGTAGCTAGTCACATCAAACCTCCCAGAAAGAAGAGTGATTTGGTGAAATGGGCAAAGACTGGCGTGATTGAAAAGAGGGGCAGAGGAAGACAAACACGGAAGAGAACATATTGGGAGTAAGAAAAGGGAGAAAGGAGAGATTTTAGAGTTAAAGAGAGAAAAGGAAGAGAGATTTTGGGTGGAGAGAAAAGGAGAGCAAAAAAAGGGTAAAGTCACTAGCCATGTGGATCATCAACATGCCAGCTGTTTACCTTCCCAATCCTGCCACAAGAGAAAGACCTCAAGCATCTCCATTAAGGACTGCAATAACAATAAGAAACAAATTCAGTACCACTTGAATCAATTCTAAAGCAAGAAAATGTCTTCCACGTGTAAACAATTTCACTGGCTCCTCATCATCCTCCTCCTTTCCGCTAAGCCCATCCTTTGTGCTGGCCTGGCTCCACCACATGCATCAGAGGCAGAGTACGGGTTTGTTAACTTCTTGTCAATATGGGGGCGCTGTTTCCACTTTGGAAAAAATCGTGCCCAAATTAAACTGCCTCGTACTCTATTCTAGATCGTACAATATGCATATTATTATTACTATTGGATAGAAAACACTCTCAAGTTTCTAAAACTGTTTGAATTATATCTGTGAGTAAAACAGAACTCATTTGGCACGATGCTCTGTTCCAAGGCCTGCCTATTCAATTGCCTAATTTCTATGGATTTGCATGCACTGCATACGCCTTCCGCTAGATGTCAACAGGCAGTGGAAGGTGGAATGGGGTGTCTAGCTTGATCTGAGGTCGAACAAGAGCTCTTGGAATGACGTGACCACAATTTCCTTTCTCTACCTAGGCGCGGGAAGGACATCGACATTGGCTTCTGAAAAGCGTTCGGTATACACGGTAGGTATCTCCGGCTCTGATTTTATTTGATAGATGTGATGAAAACATCATAAAGTAGTTTTTTTCAACCGAGTTGTATCAGTTTATTCAACGTTTATTGCGAGTTTTGGAATTTTCCTTTCTTTGCGTCAGGAGAATTGGGGCATGTTCGCGCCACATGGCTAGCTAAGGTTGCTAATTCGACAGGAGAAGAGGACATTCTAAAACCAAACAACAATTTATTCTGGACCTAGGACTCCTTGTACAAGATTCTGATGGAAGCTCAACAAAAGTAAGAACAATTTATGATGTTATTTCGTATTTCTGTGGAAAATGTTTAGTCCTATTCTCCGCCCTTTTAGCGGGCACTGTCTCGCAATAACGCAAGCTGTATGTCGTACTAAAGTTATTTAAAAAAATCTATCACAGCGGTTGCATTAAGAACCAGTGTATCTTTCATTTGCTGTACAACATGTATTTTTTAGTAAAGTTTATGATGAGTTCTTTGATTAGATTAGGTGACTGTTCAAAATATCTCCGGAGAATTTTGTGCATTTTGGCTACGTATTCACAATGTAAAACCACGATTTGTACCTCTAAATATGCACATTCTCGAACAAAACATATATGTATTGTGTAACATGATGTTATAAGACTGTCATCTGATGAAGTTGGTCAAGGTTAGCGATTAATTTTATATCTTTTGCTGGTTTTTGCTAATGCTATCTTTGCGGTGAATAAATGCGGTTGTGTGTTTGGCTATTGTGGTAAGCTAATATAATGCTATATTGTGTTTTCGCTGTAAAACACTTAAAAAATCTGAAATATTGGCTGGATTCACAAGATGTTTATCTTTCATTTGCTGTACACCATGTATTTTTCATAAATGTTTTATGATGAGTATTTAGGTATTTCACGTTGCTCTCTGTAATTATTCTGGCTGCTTTGGTGATATTTTTGATGGTAGCTGCAATGTAAAACTATGATTTATACCTCAAATATGCACATTTTCGAACAAAACATACATTTATTGTATAACATGTTATAAGACTGTCATCTGATGAAGTTGTTTCTTGGTTAGTGACTAATTATATCTCTATTTGGTCGGTTTTGTGATAGCTACCTATGCGGTAGAAAAAAATTGAAAATATGCGGTTGAGTCTTTTGCTATTGTGGTTAGCTAATAGAAATACATATTGTGTTTTCGCTGTAAAACATTTTAAAAATCGGAAATGATGGCTGGATTCACAAGATGTTTATCTTTCATTTGCTGTATTGGACTTGTGATTTCATGAAAATTATATTATATGATATCCCTGTCGCGTTAGGCTAGGCTATGCTAGTCAGCTTTTTTGATGAGGATGCTCCCGGATCCGGGATGAGTAGCAATGAAAGGTTAATCAGTCATACCCCGCCCCTCACACCAGGCCCCGCCTCTGTCCCTCATTGTTCAGGGAGCCACAGCCCGCCGTCGCCTCCCTTCCTCACTCATTGAGAGAGCCCCACCCCTGTAGGTCAAATCGGGGACATCAGGAAGCCATCCAGTTACTGCGAGATGACCTCCCAGTTCTTCCACAGGAAAGCGAGAAGGACGACAAAGAGCAGCGTGGAGAAGGTGCGGCTGCGCGTCATTAAACTCTGTAACTGTTTTAAAGTCACCATTGGCCTCATGGTAAAATCTCTGAGCGAGTTTCTTCCTCTCCGGCAGCTAAGTTAGGAATGATGCCAGTATCTTTGTTGTGACTGTTTATATTGATACACCATCCAAAGTGTAATTGTGCAATTTTACCAATAAGTGTCCTTTGTGAGGCATTAGACAACCTCCCTGGTATTGTTGGTTGAATCTGTGTTTGAAATTCACAACGCGACTGACCGACTTTACAGATAATTGCATGTGTGGGGTACAGAGATTAGGTAGTCATAAAAAATCATGTTAAACACTATTATTGCACACAGAGTGAGTCCATGCAAAGTATTATGCAACTTGTTTAGCAAAATTTTACTTCTGAACTTATTTTTGATTTCCATAACAAAGGTGTTGAATACTCATTGACACTTTTTTTTTGCTGACATAATTCCACTTTGACATGATTTATTTAAATGTTTTATTTGACCTTTATTTAACTAGGCAAGTCAGTTAATAACAATTTCTTATTTACAATGACAGCCTAGGAACAGTGGGTTAACTTCTCTAGGGTAGGGGGCAGCATTTTCACGTTTGGATGAAAAGCATACCCAAATTCAATTGCCGGCTACTCATCCCCAGGAGATAAGATATGCATATTATTCCTAGATTTGGATAGAAAACACTCTGAAGTTTCTTAAACTGTTTGAAACATGTCTGTGAATATAACAGAACTTATTTAGCAGGCGAAACCCCGAGGACAAACCATTCCGAATTTTTTTTTTGAGGTCACTGTCTTTTTAATGAGGTTTCACTGAGAAACCAGATTTCTAAGCGAATTGCTTGCAGTTCCTATGGCTTCCACTGGATGTAAACAGTCCTGAGAAATAGGTTGAGGTTATTCCTTTGTGTAATGACGAAATACGGCCATCTCCAGGTGTCCTGGACATGCGCTTCAATCAAACAGAAGGCATGCTACATTTCGTTTTAATCCTGTATTGAACACAGATCATCCCGTCTTCAATTTTATCGATTATTAACGTAAAAAAATACCTAAAGTTGTATTACAAAAGTAGTTTAAATTTTTTTGGCTAAGTTTACAGGTAACCTTTGAGATATTTTGTTGTCACGTTTGAGCAAGTTGGAACCTGTGTTTTTCTGGATCAAACGCGCCAAATAAATGGACATTTTGCATATATATCGACGGAATTAATCGAACAAAAGGACCATTTGTGATGTTTATGGGACATATTGGAGTGCCAACAACAGAAGCTCGTCAAAGGTAAGGCATGAATTATATTTTTATTTCTGCGTTTTGTGTCGCGCCTGCAGGGTTAAAATATGCTTCTCTCTTTGTTTACAATGTTGCTATACTCAGATAATAGCATTGTTTGCTTTCGCCGAAAAGCCTATTTCAATTCTGACATGTTGGCTGGATTCACAACCAGTGTAGCTTTAATTTGGTATCTTTCATGTGTGATTTAATGAAAGTTTGATTTTATAGTAATTTTCATAGTAATTAATTTGAATATGGCGCTCTGCAATTTCTCAGGCTTTTTGCCAAGTGAGACAGTAGCGTCTTGCCTAAACTCAGATTTTTGGATATAAATATGAACTTTACCGAACAAAACATACATGTATTGTGTAACATGAAGTCCTATGAGTGTCATCTGATGAAGATCATCAAAGGTTAGTGATTAATTTTATCTCTATTTCTGCTTTTTGTTACTGCTCTCTTTAGCTGGAAATATGGCTGTCTTTTTCTGTGACTTGGCTCATACCTAACATAATCGTTTGGTGTGCTTTCGTCGTAAAACCTTTTTGAAATCAGACACTTTGGCTGGATTTACAAGTGTATCTTTAAAATGGTGTAAAATACTTGTATGTTTGAGGAATTTAAATTATGGGATTTCTGTTGTTTTGAATTTGGCGCCCTGCAGTTTTACTGGCTGTTGACGAGGTGGGACGCTACCGTCCCACATTCCCTAGAGAAGTTAACTGCCTTGTTCGGGGGCAGAACGACATATTTTTACCTTGTCAGCTCCGGAATTTGATCTAGCAACTTTTCGATTACTGGCCCAACCAATGATGAGTCAGACTACAGAGTGAAGGAAAAGCAGCCAACAAGTGCTCAGCATATGTGGGAACACCTTCAAGACTGTTAGAAAAGTTTTCCAAGTGAAGCTGGTTGAAAGAATGCCAAGAGTGTGCAAAGCTGTCATCAAGGCAAAGGGTGGCTATATGAAGAATCTCAAATATAAAATATATTTTGATTTGTTTAACACTTTTTTGCTTACTACATGATTCCATATGTGTTATTTCATAGTTTTGATGTCTTCACTATTATTCTACAATGTAGAAAATAGTACAAAATAAAGAAAAACCCATATATGAGTAGGTAGTTTATACAAATAATTTACTTTGCAATCTCATGGTAATTTTTATAATTAATATTACCCTATGCCATACTTCTACCATGTTCCAATGCATCATTATATATTACAAGATAGGTAATCATTTAATGTAATTCAAACAATATCAGTGCTGCTTTTCACATGTATTCTTATAACAAGACATGGGCTAGTTGTAAAACACAGTATGTAATGTGACTGACGCAGAACCTACATCTCCATGTAAATACAACTGGTATCTTAGTGGAAGTCACACGAATAATACAGTTTGAACTCCGCTTCACTGTCAGTAATTACACTGCTCTTTTATTAATAACATACATGAGAAGAATAGTAAACTAAGCAAACACTGCTCTTTGCTTTGGTATTACCCTGCCATTTGGAACATATCATGCCAAGGAAGAAGGCAGTAACTGCTGTTTAAGGGTCAAAGGTCATGTCAGAGGTCAGGGTCAACATGAATAAAATATTAACTAATAGTAAGGCCACATCACCACATCTCAAATGATCTCCCCAGAATTCATTTGGCTGGACAATTCAACTTGGAAGCCATTTTTCTCAGTTCCACGCTGTGAGTAGTTACTGCCTTCTTGCTTGGTAGGGCAGAATATTAATTTATAAACATAATGAATAAATATATCATAACCATTGCATAATCAATTCCTCACCTTTTCTGGCCATGAAGAGTTCATATTCACAAAGTAATATGACAAATTACCATGACATCTGGTACAGATTTGCCTTGTGACGGGAAAAGTTTAACGGAGATAGGTAAATCAGAGGGGCTGATAAATATGTTTTCGGGGTACGGGATGTCGCCTGCAGTGACAGGAGACTAGATGAATATGTGCAAGTCAAACTGAGCGAAGAGGCTATCTACACCCTATATCAGAGACACAGATTCACTGAATCATCATGGTAAAAACCTATCAGAGACACTTTGAATCGCCACAGTAACCCACAGAGATACAGTACACAGGGTTAACTAAATAGATCTATTGAGTGGGGTGTGGGGGTGGAAAATAGGCTGCAGATGACACTCAATCACAAGTTAGGGAGAGTGAGCTACTGTATATTAGAGAAGCTGGGTTGTGTTGTACAGCTCATCTCTCTCACTGCTGTCTGTAATTAATGTGCCCCACTTTCTTCCCACTGAGGGAAAGAGAGGATCAGGATCACACTGTTGTTCCCTGTTGTCTACCAGCCTCTACCTTCCTCTAACTGCTCTCATCCCTTAGTCTGTTGTAAAATATCCCTCCTTTACTATCACCTCCCCTGTTTAATACTATAACCTCCTCCAACAATCCCTGTCCCCAGAGGTTCTGTAGTTCTAGTACCAGAACTGTTTATTTTCATAAGAACACATCCCTCTCTCTGTGTCAGAATCACTTCAAACACCCTGGTTGTAGGCTACTGATGGGATTCCATCACTGAGTGTAGTGCTGTGGGTTGCTATTGCCTGCTGAAATCTGTGGGTATGGCGCCATCTTTTGGCTTGAAAAGGAGTAATCCCTTCTGTTTCTGTGACTTGGTTTTCCAGCTGTGATTAATTATGCTGAGGTGCTGAGGGTGGAATGGAATATATAGTGTATTTTATAAGATCTATTGAAATAGTAGGAATTGTTCTTTTCCATTTACACAACATTTGTTGATTGAGGCTAATATCGGTGCTTCTCTGTGTTCCTGTTTTACTCCAGGAAATGAGAATAAGAGTGTGGTTTTGGCCAGCACTGCCATACAACTGCTGGATGACAGGAAGTCACCTATTGTTGCTTGTAAGCTCCCTGAAAAGCCCCTAACTTCTCCCTTAACTTCTCCCTGACATAGAGAGCTACTGTACCTGTTATAGGCTTGTAACTGTAATGTTTTAAACGATATTAAGCCTCCTTTGAAGACGTGAAGAAACTCTTTAATACATTTTTAAATCCTCTTCTAGATGTACAGTGTGCTGATTGTGTTCTGTTTGTGTTTTTGTTAAAACCCACTATAGCCGTTGGGATTCAGATGAAGCTGGAATTCTTTCAGAGGAAGTTCTGGACCGCTAGTAGACAGGTAGACACACACACACACACACACACACACACACACACACACACAATATCCAGTGCTGTGAGACATGCTTTATGGATTATTCTAATAATTTATTCATCTTATTGATTCGATCCAGTGTGCTGCTCTGGATGGGAAGTGCTCCATTAGCTGTGATAATGAGGTAAGACCAGACAGTAGCTGTCTGTCACTGGCTCATGCTACTTCCTGTTTCTTAGCCTGTGGTCCGTGTCTCAGCTTTTCTACTTCCTGTCTGTACTGTCTGTGACCTTTCTTTGTTTCCTCTCAGTGTTGAATTATTAAATGATGTCATGCTTTGAAGATCTGAATTAATGTTCCTTTCTTTTTTTCTAACAGGACATCAAATTATACCTTATTGACAACAACGGATTTATTCTGGTCACAGAGGACAACTCTCAGGTACCATTAATAATATACTAGATGTGTGTCCTGTAGCTCCCCTGGTTCCTAGTATTTACATTTAAATAAACATCTTCTTCCTCAGACGGGGCTGTTCTTTGGAGAGGTGGAGAGTGCTGTTATGAACAAGCTGCTTCTCATGGGCTCATTCAAAAGGTTAGAGGAGAAATCATGTTACAGTCATACCCTGAACACACACACACACACACACACACACACACACACACACACACACACACACACACACACACACACACACACACACACACACACACACACACACACACACACACAATGAATGGTCTATTTTTTCTTCTCTCTAGGATCACTCTGTATGACTACCAGGCTCTCTGTAGATGTAACGGATGTGAAATGGCTAGCTAGTTAGCGGGTACGCGCTAGTAGCGTTTCAATCAGTTACGTTACTTGCTCTGAAACGTATTAGTAGTGTTACCCCTTGCTCTGCAAGGGCCGCGGCCTTTGTGGAGCGATGGGTAACGATGCTTCGTGGGCGACCGTTGTTGATGTGTGCAGAGGGTCCCTGGTTCGCGCCCGTGTCGGGGCGAGGGGACGGTTTAAAGTTATACTGTTAGATTGATGCTGTTGACCCGGATCACTGGTTGCTGCGGAAAAGGAGGAGGTTGAAAGGGGGGTGAGTGTAACGGATGTGAAATGGCTAGCTAGTTAGCGGGTACGCGCTAGTAGCGTTTCAATCAGTTACGTCACTTGCTCTGAAACGTATTAGTAGTGTTACCCCTTGCTCTGCAAGGGCCGCGGCCTTTGTGGAGCGATGGGTAACGACGCTTCGTGGGTGACTGTTGTTGATGTGTGCAGAGGGTCCCTGGTTCGAGCCCGGGTATGGGCGAGGGGACGGACTAAAGTTATACTGTTACATAGAGAGTATGCTGGCAGCAGTGACAGCGCACGCTCTCTATCACATGTAAGTACTGCCCCTAAATATTATCACATGTAAGTACCTTTCCTAAATATTATCACTTGTAAGTACTGTCTCTAAATATTATCACATGTACATACTGTCCCTAAACTACTCATCAGACTTACATACATCCAGTCAATGCTAATTATTTAATGTCTTCTCTCCCAACCCTGACCAAACTTGTCATGTGAGAATAATAAAATAATCACCGTGATACGATAAAATAATGAGATGCACTGATTATCATCCATGGTACATATTATGGTACTATTATATCAATGTATGTTTGTGTTTTCCTTATCAGTTTCCTGCTGGAGTTCAACCTTTACAGCTGGTGGCATGTTGATCTCTCAGTCAAAGGTCAGTGTGTGCAAGAATATACCTTGAGGTGTGTGTGTGTGTGGGTGCAGGCACACATGCATGTGTGTGTGTGAGTCTTTCGTGTTTTTATTATGTTAAGATTTACATGTCCCATTTCCAGCCCAAAGGTCAAGGGGAAAGACCATGATGGTGCCATGTGACACAGAGTACCCTGCCTTCGTCTCTGAGCGTACCATCAAAGAGACCACGGGAAACATCGACTGTGAGGGCTGTGCCAGGTACTTGTAACACAGTTACCTTACCTGTGTATTAGGCACCGATAAACTCACTTAACCTGTGTGTTGATGGTGTATACACAATACAGGGTAATTTCATGCGTTAGGTCTGGGAAAGGCGTCCCGCTAGCGGGACAACTTCCGGTGAAACTGGAGGATACGCAATTCAAATAAATAATCATAAAATTATGGATATTAAACATTTGGGTACATGCAATCGTCTTATATCGGTTGAAAGCTTAAATTCTTGTTAATCTAACTGCAGTGTCCGATTTACAGTAGGCTTTACAGCGAAAGCCTGCCATATGATTGTTTGAGGACGGCGCCCCACATCAAAATATTTTTCCACCGGCACAGGTTTCATAAATTCACAAATAGCGATTAAATATTCACATACTTTTTGAAAATCTTCCTCTGATTTGTCATCCAAAAGGTCCCAGCTATAACATGTAGTGTTGTTTTGTTAGATAAAATCCTTCTTTATATCCCAAAAAGTATTTTGTTGGCGCCATCGATTTGAGTAATCCACTCGTTCAACGTGCCAAGATAGGAATCCGAAAATCTACCCCTAAACTTTGTTTCAACAAGTCAAAATATGTTTCTATTTAATCCTCAAATACCCTAAAATGTAATTAAACTATAATATTTCATATGGAAAGAATTATGTTCAATAGGAAAACGATATTAGCAGGTGCGTGTCCTCGTCATCGCGCGCATACACAGATTTCCAAGTCTGTATCATTTTTCTTACTCGTTTTGGAAGAAACAAGCCTGAGACCTTGAAAAAAGACTACTGACACCCAGTGGAAGCCATAGGAATTGCATACTGGGAGCTAGATTTAATTATTTCCCTATACGTTCCATTGTAAGAGCATGGGCTCCCCCCCAAAAAAACATTACAGGTTGGTTTTTCTTTGGATTTTCTCTGACCATGTCTATTGTGTTATAGTCTCCTACATTATTTTAACATTTCTACAAACTTCAAAGTGTCTTCTTTCCAATGGTACAATTATATGCGTATTCTGGCTTCAGGGCCTGAACAACAGGCAGTTTACTTTGGGCACGTCAGTCAGACAGGAAGTGGAGAAAATAGGGACCTAGCCTTATGTTAAAAGTATCAACTGAATCAACTCAACTCTCTTTCTCTTTCTCTCTTTCTCTCTCTCTCCCTCCTCAGATCTTTTGTAATTCAGCAGATTCCCAGCAGTAATCTCTTCATGGTCGTCGTGGACAACAAGTGTGACTGCAGCTCTGCAACCCTGGTTTCCATGGATCCCATCGAGATTATGTATATCCTTTACTAACCCTCAATAAGTTTGAGGTGTTTGAGTGGATTTTTTGTGCAAAGCTTTTGTGTGTTTTTTAGTATAAATGTTTTGTAAGTAAATGGGTTTTGTAAGTTAACAGTAAGTGAACTCTGAACTTAGACTTTAGTTTTGTGTGAATGTGAATAGCTTCTTCATTGTCAGAGGTATTAATCCATATCTCATACATGTAGCTATTTATGAAGCGTGCATTACGGTTTGGTTTTCTCATCATGCTAGAATGATGTTGCAGAAACGGTCACCACAGTATCAGTTAAATGTATCTGAGGTGTGGTTCATCATCAGTATTTCTATCCTTAACCCCTCTGCACACAATGAGTCTCTGAAATGTGATAGGCTGAAGTTTCAGAAAGACAGAAAGGGGACAGAATCGTGTCATCCTTTTCAACCCGAGGTACGCAGTATGTAGATATGTGTGTGCGTATGCGTCACAATTCTGTGATTACACAGAAAGTACATGAACGCCTGTTTATGAGTGTTTAATAACATGACATTAATCATATATGTGACCATCTGTATATTGTCTGAACCATATAGATATATAGTGTATGTATTCATTCATTTCTATGGTCTGCAACTCCTGTGATGCTCCCTGTGTCTGATGCAGGAGAATGCCATGGAGTGTGGAGGAGCAGCAGGCCTCTCTGCCCCCCTTACAGCAGCACTGCTCCCCCTACTGGCCACTCTCATTAGCAGGTGACCACACCGCCCTGGAGGCCCACCGTCCTGGACCCAACACTGGACCTAACACTGGAGAGATTGATAGACTGGCGCACCATCATAATGTTAGTAACTATTCACACAAGATCATGACATTATTACTTCAGATCAGACATCTTATTGAGCTCACGTTATTTAGTAGCAAAGGCAATACCCCTCTAGGCAAAAAATGACATATTCAAATCAAAGTAGAATGGACTGATAAATTGAGACATCAATTTACCACAGTTATAGCTGTAGACTACTACAAGAACTTGGAATGGAGGAATAACTCACAGACAAGGAGGATGACCAAAGACAGATGACCAGCCATATCAGGGGTGAACAACACCATTTTCACAGATCCTCCGACTCTCACAAACTACTAGGAGTATGGTGTCAGTGACTGAGAGAACGGTTTGAATAGAGAGGTAGATGAGAAACTTCCTCGCAGGAAAACCACAAAGTCCATTAACTATCAAGTAGTGTCTCACATCATGAGGTTGGGGGAAGGTCAATCAGTCAAAGTTCTGTAGTTATATTTTGATCCTAAAATATAAAATGAACCTAAAAGCATTAGCTTCACTGTCAGAGTAAATTCATATGTTTTATTTGAGGCCTTTTTGACTGTGACAACTTTGATAAAAAGAAGTAAGGTTCGTGTACAGCATTGGCAACACCCAACAGTTAATATTTTGGCTGTGACTCCATGTCTGGCTCTGTAACTCAACAACACGACATGTCTGTTGACATCTTGAGGTGCTTACAGTAATTGTCAGAAGCATTCATTGGTTTCTCATGTTTGTATTTTTAGAGGGTGTATTTAGTTTGGGTTTTCATATCTAAAATAATCTGGTAAAGATGTTAAATGTAACCATAGCGTCTGTTGAATGTATCTGAGGTATTTGAGGTTTGGTTCAACTTCAACAGTTGCTTTTATGTGTAAGGTGGATGTTGGAGTTGTTTTACAGTTTGCTTAACTGACACCTAATGGAATTAGCTAAACAGATGAATAAAAAGCCAATATACTTATTAAGCCACCTCAGTTTATCAGAATAAAAACATGAGAAATAGAAATACCAAAAATACAATCACAGAGACAGGCATAAGAGATAGGTAGGTGTTTAACAGAAATACTTATTGTCTGACCATTAACCTCAAGACATGCTCTATATACAGCATCCTGTGAGAGACGAGCATTTAACTTGTTGAGCGGAACAGACATATGACATTATATGAGAGGGGTATTCTGGGATCTGTGGCTAGAGAAAGTGACAGTTGTGGTTTCACTATGAGTTTGCTGGTCTGTCGGGGATTGAGCTGTACACGTATCAGACTACAAGACCGAAACAGACAATTTGACAGTTTGGCTTACAGTATTTTGCATATAAATGATATGGTAAGAACATTTTAAAGAAGTGCAGAACACAATCACATGGGTGATGGTGAATGAGACAAACTGTGGCTATCATTTTTATTTGTGCTGTACTTTTTGAGATGCCTGCGTATCCACTCCAACAGTGGGCATTAATGTGGATGGTACAGAAGTGATCAGACTGTAGTTTCCTGTATCCCCTGAATCCACCTGGAAGAGAGAGAGAGAAAAATAGATCTTAGTTATTCTGTCTGTCTTTCTGTAACAGCAGTCAACCACCTGTTGGTTTGACACTGAATGTTCAAGGGTCATTCTTGAGTTGTGATGGCATTGGGGCATTAATACATTTTTGTTCATTTTTTATTCATTTAAATGTATTTGGGTACATCTTCCCATTATAAATCAACTGATATGGCAGCTTAAAGACTTTAAATCATGGTTACCATTATGGTAACGTTGTGCCACCAATGACAATGTTTTGGTCGTTTTAGTTAATTACCCTTTCAAAATAATTGACTAAATCGATATGATTAATCGTTTTGCTCACAATTAAATTGAGTTACACCAATGGCACTTCGTATTTAGACACACCAAATGATCAATGGAATCCTCAAGTGTACGGCATACTAAAAGGGAGGGATTATTTTAGAATGTTCTTTAATGGCCTCCTGAGTGGTGCAGCGGTCTAAGGCACCGCATTGCAGTGCGGGGTCATTACAGCCTGGGGTTTGATTCCAGGCTATGTCACAACCGGCTGTGACCGGGCAGTGCTCTAATCGTGCACAATTGGCTCAGCGTTGTCTGGGATTGGCTAGGTGGTTTGGCTGGGGGGGCTTTACTTGGCTCATCACGCTATAGCGACTCCTTGTGGTAGGCCGGGCACCTGCAGGCTGACTCCGGTCGTCAGTTGAATGGTGTTTCCTCTGACATATTGGTGGAACTGGGTTCCAGTTTAAGCAAGCGGGTGTTAAGAAGCACGGCTTGGTGGGTCATGTTTTGAAAGACGCATGACTCGACCTTCGCCTCTCCTGAGCCAGTTGGGGAGTTGCAGCGATGAGAAAAGCTCGTATTCACGAAATTGGGGATAAATACAAATTCATTCTTTAATATTGACCCCTCCCCCGCGGGGCCGTAAAAATAGAGGAGGACACCAAGGTCTGGACCTCTGTAATTTCCTCTAATATTAAAACATATGTATTACTAAAAATATATATTTTGTACACAGTAAAGAAAATCAATTATGGGTCAACATCTATATATTGCTCCCAGCGGTGATCAAAGCTCAGAACGCTTATATTTTTGATCTGTCTCAGCTCTAATCGTGCATGCCTCTGTGAACGAGTGGAATTATTAACAGTGATTTGTTCGTTAGCAGCACATTCATCACTCTCCAGAGCCGCTGGAAGTAGTTAGCCGCGTTGAAGACATCTATATCAGTCCGCTAATACAGGACTAGTAATGGCCCAGTGGACTACTTTTGTGAGAATCTTTTTTACTTAAAGTATTTGTGTGTTTACAGCATTTTTTTTACTTGAGTCTGATAATTATCTGAAGAAAAAATGAATCTGATAATACCTGTGGAATATAAAAATACTTGCTTGATATACACTACCGTTTAAAAGTTTGGGGTCACGTAGAAATGTCCTTGTTTTTGAAAGATAAGCTAATTTTTTATCTATTAAAATAACATGAAATTGATCAGAAATACAGTGTAGACATTGTTAATGTTGTAAATGATATTTGTAGCTGGAAAAGGCTGATTCTTTATGGAATATCTACATAGACGTACAGAGGCCCATTATCAGCAACCATCACTCCTGTGTTCCAATGGCACGTTGTGTTAGCTAATCCAAGTTTATCATTTAAAGGGTAATTGATCATTAGAAAAACCTTTTGCAATTATGTTAGCACAGCTAAAAACTGTTGTTCTGATTAAAGAAGCAATAAAACTGGCCTTCTATAGACTAGTTGAGTATCTGGAGCATCAGCATTTGTGGGTTCGATTACAGGCTCAAAATGGTCAGTTTATTCTTGTTCTGAGAAATGAAGGCTATTCCATGAGAGAAATTGCCAAGAAACTGAAGATCTCGTACAACGCTGTGTACTACATCCTTCACGGAACAGTGCGAACTGGCTCTAATCATAATAGAAAGAGGAGTGGGAGGCCCCGGTGCACAACTGAGCAAAAGGACAAGTACATTAGAGTGTCTAGTTTGACAAACAGACGCCTCGCAAGTCCTCAACTGGCAGCTTCATTAAATAGTACCTGCAAAACACCAGTCTCAACGTCAACAGTGAAGAGGCGACTCTGTCCAGTGTCTGTGTTTTTTTCCCATTCTTAATCTTTCTTTTTATTGGCCAGTCTGAGATATGTTTTTTCTTTGCAACTCTAACTAGAAGGCCAGCATCCCAGAGTTGCCTCTTCACTGTTGACGTTGAGACTGGTGATTTGCGGGTACTATTTAATGAAGCTGCCAGTGGAGGACTTTCTGCCAGAGAGACTAGACGATCACACACTGTCTCCCAACTCCCAGTGACCTCTGATTCCAGGCCACCAATAGGTTGCTAGGGAGCAGGACACCTGACAGTCCTTCTACCTGCTCAGGTCAGAGCCTCCTCAGTCTTTCTCCAAGTGGACTAGAGTGATGGAGTGCGTGGACAGAAGCGAGTGATGTTGGTATTGAAAGTTGTGCATTTACTGTTGGTTGTTACTATTGCTGGTGGTTAATAGTAGTTGATGCTGTGTCTTATACAGTCCTTTGCTTATGTCACTATCTCCTTATACAGTTAATATTATTATTGCTCATGTGCTGTTACTCATTCCTTCTCATGCTATGTTTATTAGTATATTCCGTCATATTATTCTCTGTTCAGAACCACATCCATCTCATATGTCCTCTGGAAATTAAGTTATTTAGTGTGAGTAACGCTGTGCGGTTGCCGTAATCCTCTGACTGGGAAAGGTGGGTTTTTCATGCTCAGCAGTTTACCGTGTGTATCAATAATGATCCACCACCAAACGGACATCTAGCCAACTTGACACAACTGTGGGAAGCATTGGAGTCAACATGGGGCAGCATCCCTGTGGAACGCTTTCGACACCGTGTGTCCATGCCCCAGCGAATTGAGGCTGCTCTGAGGGCAAAAGGGGATGCAACTCAATATTAGGAATGTTTTGTACACTCAGTATATGATGATACTCTTATTCATAACAAAAAAAGAGGTAGCTAAATATAATGTGCCTTTATTGAGAAGAGTTCAAATCTAGGCCTATTTATTTCATCTTTGGATTCTAAAATAGTTCGAAATCGGCATCTATCTATACATTGCAGAACAAATTCCTCACCTTTACTGACTGTGATTGTTTCATACTTGCGAAATAGCTTATAGGCCCTCTACAGCAGGGCTGCCCAACCCTCTTCCTGGAGATCTACCATCCTGTGGGTTTTAAGTCCAACCCTAATTTAACACACCCGATTCTACTAATTAGCTGCTCAACAAGACGTTAACTAGCTGAATCAGATATGCTAAATTAGGGTTGGACTGAAAACCTACAGGACAGTAGATCTCCAGGAAGAGGTTTGGGCAGCACGGCTCTACAGGATCGGTGTTTACAGGTCCAAAACAGCAAATGTCACTGCAAAAGAAAACATTTTGCCACCTCCAAAGACTCGGCTGGTTTAAGGAAGAAATTCAGAGTCATCATTGTCCAAGACCAAGTCAAGACCGAGTGAGAATGGATCTGAGACCGAGACACTCAATATGTGGTATCGAGACCGAACTCGAGATTAAGAAAAGGAAATTAAAAACATGGTGGGGATATTATTCTTGACATTTGTATCGATTGCCATCAGTCAAAGTGCACGAGTAACATCATGTTAGTAACTACCCACTGGGCAAAAACTGGTTGAATCAACTTTGTTTCCACATCATTTCAACCAAAAACCTCAATGCGATTACGTTGAATCAATGTGGAAAACTGATTGGATTTGAAAAATGTATTTGATTTTTTTCACCCAACTTTTCACCTAAATCCAATAAAATTGGTGAAAGACCATGTGTTCTTAATGTTTTGTATACTCAGTGTACAATATTCACATGAAATATGATCAAATTGATCAAATTAGACACTCAATACCAACGATATAGCTGTATACAGTGTATATATACTAGTGCAATAGTTGGATCAGAGGAATAACTCACAGCAAAGGAGGATGATCAAAAACAGATAACGAGCCAGATCAGGGTGAATAACGCCGTGTTTCAGAGAAACAGACTATCACAAACTACATAATAAGTACGGTCTCTGTGACTGAGAGAATGCTTTATATAGAGAGGAAGACGAGGAGCCTGCTCACAGGAAAACCACAAAGAAAGTCCATCAACTGATGTGATTAGAGGTAAATGTCTCCTGCTCCTAACATGAGCTAAAATCATTTGCTTATCTGTCAGAGGAAATAACTATATTTTATTCAGGCTTTCTTTTTAACTACACTGCACAATAAAATGCAGGTTTCATGTACAACTGCAGTATATATTGCCAACATCCAAAAGTAAGAAACAAGAAACAGTCTTGCTGTGTCTCCATATGACTCTCCACAGTGTGCATTAGAGGCAATATTTCTCCTATCTACTGTAGTTATTAGCTTAATAAGATAATAGAGGTGCAGATACATGTGCTGTAAACAACGACACTGAACATTTCCATGGAAATATAGCATGAGAAGTGGGGTTTCATCACTCGTGAGATGCTTGTTGTAATGGTCAGAAGCATTAATACATTTCTCATATTGGTGTTTTTGGGGGTTGAATTTAGATACATTTTTTTATATCTTGCTAAAATTGTCTGGTAAAGTAGTTGAATAGTTTCAGTTAAATGTATCTGAGGTTTGGTTCAACAGTACTTCCGTCAATCTCCTCAACACAACTAGTCTCTGAAATATGATAGGCTGAAGTTTCAGAAGGACAGGATGCGGCAAGTCTCGTCTAACTTTCCACCCGACTGTGGTGTGTGTGTGTGGGTGCGTGTGTGTGTATGTGTGCACTCGTGCACCTGTTTGCAGGTGTGGATACGTGACAGCATACATGTACTGGTTGGTATGCGATCTGTTGACTGTCTGTGACTGCTGCAGGAGAATGTAGGCCACTTTGCCTCCCTCACAGTAGAACCAACCACAATACAGATAATATGGAAATTGTCCTTTGAATAATATTTTTAGTCAAGGAGTAAGCATTATCTGTCTCTGGGAAAATCAGGGGAGAGGGTTCTTCGTCCGGGAGGTGACCAAGAACCCGATGGTCACTCTAACAGAGCACCTGAGTTCCTCTGTGGAGATGGGAGAACCATCCAGAAGGACAACCATCTCTGCAGTACTCCACCAATCAGGCTTTTATGGTAGAGTGGCCAGACGGAAGCCACACCTCAGTAGAATGCACATGACAGCCCGCTTAGAGTTTGCCAAACGGCACCTTAAGGACTCTCAGACCATGAGAAACAATATTCTCTGGTCTGATGAAACCAAGATTGAAGTCTTTGGCCTGAATGCCAAGCATCAAGTCTGGAGGAAACCTTGCACAATCCCTATGGTGAAGCATGGTGGTGGCAACATCATGCTGTGGGGATGTTTTCAGCAGCAGGGACTGGGAGACATGTCAGGATCGAGAGAAAGAACAAAAGAGCAAAGTACAGAGAGATCCTTGATGACAACCTGCTACAGAGCACTCAGGACCTCAGACTGGGGGGAAGGTTTACCTTCCAATAGGATAATGGCACTAAGCACACAGCGAAGACAACGCAGGAGTGGATTTGGGACAAGTCTCTTAATGTCCTTGAGTGGCCCTGCCAGAACCCGGACTTGAACCCGATCAAACATCTCTGGAGAGACCTGAAAATAGCTGTGCAGCAACGCCACACATCCAACCTGACAGAGCTTGAGAGGTTCTGCAGAGAAGAATGGGAGAAACTCCCCAAATACAGGTGTGCCAAGCTTGTAGCATCATACCCAAGAAGACTTGAGGCTGTAATTGCTGCCAAAGGTGCTTCAGCAAAGTACTGAGTAATGGGTCTGAATACTTATTTAAATATCATTTTCAGTGTTTATGTCTAAAAACCTATGTCTAAAAATCTGCTTTATCATTATGGGGCAATGTGTATAGATTAAATGGGGGGGACTATTTAATCAATTTTAGAGAGGCTTTAACGTAACAAAATGTGGAAAAGTCAAGGTATCTGAATACTTTCCGAATGCGCTGTATATGGACTGAAAGAAACATTTAAGGAAAAGTAGCACCTTGATCTTCACCAATGGCCGGAAAAAGGTGACATAGACAACAGTACATAGTTTTTGCATTATCTTGAATAATCAAGATCAAATCATGTAAAATACTAACAAAGATGAGGGAATGGTCAAAGTCAATTTATTCTGCTTACTTTTTTGTTTTATAGAAGAGAGCATTTCAAACGGAGAAAAAAACCATAGGATTTGTATTTGCTGTACCTTAAAACTTCTCTAGGATAGGGGGCAGCATTTTCACTTTTGGATAAATAGCGTGCCCAATTTGAACTTCCTTCTACTCATCCCCAGAATATAAGATATGCATATTATTAGTAGATTTGGATAGAAAACATTCTGAAGTTTCTAAAACTGTTTGAATCATGTCTGTAAGTATAACATAACTTATGTAGCAGGCAAAACCCCGAGGACTAACCATTAATTTAAAAGAAAATTTAGGTCACTGTCTGTTCAATGTGTTTTCATTGGAATACTGGATTTCTAATCACCCTGTTTTCAGTTCCTACCGCTTCCACTGGATGTCACCAGTCTTTGGAAATAGGTTGAGGTTATTCCTTTGTGAAATGAAGAAGTAAGGCCACCTGGAAACAGTGTAACGTCATGTGTACTGTTTGAGAGTTGCGCAAGACTAGAAACGTAGCGTTAGTTTGTTGATCTCCTGTATTGAAAACAGATCGACCCGTCTTCAATTTGATCGATTATTAACGTTTACAAATACCTTAAGTTGTATTACAAAAGTAGTTTGAAATGTTTTGGCAAAGTTTCGAGGTAATTCTTTAGATATTTTGTAGTGACGTTGCGCAAATGGGAGCTGTTTTTTTCTGGATCAAACGCGCCAAATAAATGGACAATTTGGATATATATGGACGGAATTAATCGAACAAAAGGACCATTTGTGATGTTTATGGGACATATTGGAGTGCCAACAAAAGAATCCCGTCAAAGGTAAGGCATGATTTATATTTTATTTCTGCGTTTTGTGTCGTGCCTGCAGTGTTGAAATATGCTACTCTCTTTGTTTACTGTTGTGTTATCATCAGATAATAGCATCTTATGCTTTCGCCGAAAAGCCTTTTTGAAATCTGACATGTTGGCTGGATTCACAACGAGTGTAGCTTTAATTTGGTATCTTACATGTGTGATTTAATGAAAGTTTGATTTTATATCATTTTTGGGATTTTGGCGCTCTACATTTTCCCTGGGTATTGGCCAAGAGAGGATAAAGGTCTTATAGAAGAGGGATTTATTTTTTATTTTATTTCACATTTATTTAATCAGGTAGGCCAGTTGAGAACAAGTTCTCATTTACAACTGCGACCTGGCCAAGATAAAGCAAAGCAGTGTGACAAAAACAACAACACAGAGTTACACATACACCAACGTACAGTCAATAACACAATAGAAAGATATATGTACAGTGTGTACAGTGTATATGGGAGGTAAGGGGGGAGCCACCCCTTTTCAACAAACAAAGCCATCCCCCATAGCATCATCGACCATCCTGACCGCTGGGCTCAAGTGTGCATCGAAACAGAATGTAAGCTCATATTAACTGGACAAACATGTAATGAAGTTGTGTTCTCACACCATTTACATCTAAACCACTCCGCAGTCATTGGACTTCAAGGCTAGAATGTGTCTACAACACTGCACACTGAAGGAGCGACTGAGGTGCTGAGTAAGTTGAAATTCAACTGGGAACTTGGAAAATAACAAGTTAAACAAGTAAACATGGAGAAATTGGGAGATTTGAATAGCATTTAGGAAATCTACATTTTTCAGTTTTGATGATCTGATGTTGCCAACAATGTAAACATTTTTAAAACAGAAATGTTATATTTGGTAGCTTGTAACAAAGTATGTTGGAAATATCAATATCAATACTTTTGCTATAAGATCAGGCTTTTGGGGTTTGCTAACTTTTGCCGCAAAAATTGTTAAAATAACATTAGACTTTTTCCCCAGATTTTTTGGGTGCATCTGGCTTATATTATAACCATACTTTAACGCAAGATGAATTTCACCAAGAAAAATGTCTTAGTAATACCACTTTGGATCTTAATGACTTAATTTCAATAAATTTATCTTAATTTCCTATTTACCTGTTTTTTTGCATTATGTGTGAATATTTTATATATTTATTTATTTTAAATTGTCTGTATCTATCAATTTTGATCATTATTTAGTAAACTGTATCAAACCGTTATGGAAGGAGACATCACACAGATGACAGAATAGATATAAATACACATTTATATTTACTTGGGCATTTACTTAAAAATGTTAAAAGGGGAGTATGCCCCGGACCCCTCCAAAATCCCCAAATACAAATACTAACACCTTGACAGATATTATGGATAGGCATGTAACACAATTTTAGTGGTCCCGCTCGTGGCGGTGGAGAGAAACATTTGGAGCTTCAAAGTTAATGTCCTGCAATTCTACACATTTTGCCATGACGCGGAGAACTTTGCATTTTTAAGCAAATTTCCTGAAAATCAACACATTGTGCCATTGTCGTTGAAATAATAACATTCAGTTTTAAAGCCAATTTCCTGCAATTCTACACATTTTGCCATGACTTATGCCATGTTCATTTGATATAGGAGTGAGAGTGACTAACAAAATCATTGGGGGCCCCCTGGAGGTCAGGGCCCATGGGAAGTAATTTGGCCATTACTACAAGGCTTAGAAAGCTGGCGAGACTAAACTGGGCCTAGCAATCTATAAAATCTTAGCTGACATGGGATAATTGAGTGACTGTCAGTGACTGACATAACAAGAGCAAAACTGCTGATGCAGAACCACATTTCGAAACTGCACGTTGTTTATTCTACTATCCTACGTTTTCTTCTGGAGGGGCCTCTAGCGGCTGCTTACTGTATGTCGCTTATAAATAGAAACGGCACTGCAGTAGATGTATTAGATACTTATTTACAGCAACATGATGTGTGATAAATAAAGGACATCCTGAAAGAAATAGTATTTCTGTGAGACATACAGAGAGCCAGTGGTGTAGTTTCAGTGTGTCTGCAGAAGACTGTACAACCCATCCGGCTGGGCTGAGGTTGCTGGTCTGTCGGGGATTGAGCTGTATACGTGGTACGTATCAGACTAGAGAAAAGAAACATACAGTTTAACTTCAGTCCTTTAATTCTACAGTACGGTAAATGTAATGTCATTTAAAAGGATGTAACATCAATCTGAAATTGAGAGCCGTTCACAATCATCAAACACAGTGGGTGACTCTGAACTTACATTGTCGTTTTCAGAGGACTTTCCATTTTCTTCAAAAGGACCTGTACAGCAGAGGGAGCCTGAGTGAGTGAGTGAGTGAGTGAGTGAGTGACTGAGTGACTGAGTGAGTGAGACACAAGTAAGAGGTTTTGGGGGGGGGTCAGAAGAAGTGAATATAACGGTTCTTGATGTCACATCACACTTCTCCTCCTGACTCAAACCACCCTGGAGACTTGCAGCTCTGTTCTCACGCTTTCAAGATGCTCTGACTAAAAGATCTAAGTTAGTATGGTTGGCATTGAGTGATTAAGTGTTATTGTACTGAGGGTCCCAAATTCACATCCCAGGTCAGGAAGACAGTGACAGAAGACATTCTGTTACAAACTCACCTGAGGGCAAAAATGTGGACGGTACAGAGGTGATGAGAGAATAGATCCCAGCATCCCTTGAATCCAACATGCCTGCACTGCTCATAGCTCCCATCACCAAATCACCTACAACATAAACAAAATAAAAATGAAATTAGAATTTGTGTTTGTACATGCATGTGTGTAGTTGTGTTAGTAGTGTGTGCAGTGCTTTATGTATTTTGTTTGGAACATACATTGTCTGTGATCATCCTGTCTGGCTGTAGGTCTGTACAACATAAAAGTATAAGAAGGTTGTGGTAAGAACATCTCATCATGGACAATACAGAACTAAAGGTTGATACAATCTGCATCATATTCACAAGGGGAATTCTTACCTCTGAGAATTGGTTTTCTCTGAAAAACAAATGAGGCTAAATGAATTACATTGAATATAGTCTAATCTATACAGTATGATCAAAATGAGTTGATAAATTAACCCATGCCAAAGGAACTTACATTAATATCAGCACGGTAAATTTGCAAATTATTTGTTTTGCAGAATCAAATGTACTCACGGGTCCTCCTGCAGAGACAGACAGCTCTCAATACTACCAGGAACACGGCCACTCCAGAAGCCACACTCACTGCTGCCTGCCATATTTGCCCCACTATTTGGTGACATGATGACATCGGGAGAGGTCATTAGCTCTTGGACCACATTATTGTTCTTCTAAGAAAGATAAGCTACTCTATTTGTTTTACTTATATTTGCTAACTAGATAAAGATGACTAAGAGACCTGATAAAGGATTCACAGCCGTGCTAGGGGTCAAAGGGGAGGTCAAACCTGGTGAGAAGAGATTACTCATATTACACAAGAACAAGTGTAAATGAATGTAATATCTAAGGTATTTCAATAAGCAGAAAGAGAGAAGTACAATACACATTACCTACAAATCAGACTAAAAGTGGTTAAAAATCTGGACTCAAATTACAAGCAGTAAATGAGTTAACCGGTCAGAGCTTTAGTGAACAAAGATATTGTATTTGCAAACTAAGTTAAAATTGGTGGATCTACTTTTTTATTTATTTTTTTATTTCACCTTTATTTAACCAGGTAGACTAGTTGAGAACAAGTTCTCATTTGCAACTGCGACCTGGCCAAGATAAAGCATAGCAATTCGACACATACAACAACACAGAGTTACACATGGAATAAACAAAACAGTAGAACAAAGAAAACAAAAAGTCTATATACAATGAGTGCAAATGAGGTAAGTTAAGGCAATAAATAGGCCATGGTGGCGAAGTAATTACAATATAGCAATTAAACACTGGAATGGTAGATGTGCAGAAGATGAATGTGCAAGTAGAGATACTGGGGTGCAAAGGAGCAAGATAAATAAATAAATGCAGTATGGGGATGAGGTAGGTAGATAGATGGGCTGTTTACAGATGTGCTATGTACAGGTGCAGTGATCTGTGAGCTGCTCTGACAGCTGGTGCTTAAAGCTCGTGAGGGAGATGTGAGTCTCCAGCTTCAGAGATTTTTGCAGTTCTTTCCAGTCATTGGCAGCAGAGAACTGGAAGGAAAGACGACCAAAGGAGGAATTGGCTTTGGGGGTGACCAGTGAGATATACCTGCTGGAGCGCGTGCTACGAGTGGGTGCTGCTATAGTGACCAGTGAGCTGAGATAAGCGGGGCTTTACCTAGCAGAGACTTGTAGCTAACCTGTAGCCAGTGGGTTTGGCGACGAGTATGAAGCAAGGGCCAACCAACGAGAGCGTACAGGTCGCAATGGTGGGTAGTGTATGGGGCTTTGGTGACAAAACGGATGGCACTGTGATAGACTGCATCCAGTTTGTTGAGTAGAGTGTTGGAGGCTATTTTATAGATGACATCACCGAAGTCGAGGATCGGTAGGATGGTCAGTTTTACGAGGGTATGTTTGGCAGCATGAGTGAAGGATGCTTTGTTGCGATATAGGAAGCCGATTCTAGATTTAATTTTGGATTGGAGATGCTTAATGTGAGTCTGGAAGGAGAGTTTACAGTCTAACCAGACACCCAGGTATTTGTAGTTGTCCACGTATTCTAAGTCAGAGCCGTCCAGAGTAGTGATGCTGGACGGGCGAGCAGGTGCGGGCAGTGATCGATTGAATAGCATGCATTTAGTTTTACTTGCGTTTAAAAGCAGTTGGAGGCCACGGAAGGAGAGTTGTATGGCATTGAAGCTCGTCTGGAGGTTAGTTAACACAGTGTACAAAGAAGGGCGAGAAGTATACAGAATGGTGTCGTCTGCGTAGAGGTGGAACAGAGAATCACCAGCAGCAAAAGCAACATCATTGATGTATACAAAGAAGAGAGTCGGCCCGAGAATTGAACCATGTGGCACCCCCATAGAGACTGCCAGAGGTCCGGAAAACAGGCCCTCCGATTTGACACACTGAACTCTATCAGAGAAGTAGTTGGTAAACCAGGCGAGGCAATCATTTGAGAAACCAAGGCTGTCTAGTCTGCCAATAAGAATTTGGTGATTGACAGAGTCGAAAGCCTCGGTCAGATCGATGAATACGGCTGCACAGTAATGTCTCTTATCGATGGCAGTTATGATGTCGTTTAGGACCTTGAGCGTGGCTGAGGTGCACCCATGACCAGCTCTGAAACCAGATTGCATAGCGGAGAAGGTACGGTGGGATTCGAAATGGTCGGTAATCTGTTTGTTAACTTGGCTTTCGAAGACCTTAGAAAGACAGGGTAGGATAGATATAGGTCTGTAGCAGTTTGGGTCTAGAGTGTCACCCCCTTACTGGTAGTTGGTGTCACTGTGGTGTCTGGGGTAAAGATACAAGTAACAGTTGAAACAAGTGAGAAGCAAATATGACTACACAAGAATAAAGTTTTACATGCACATTTGGGTCACTTAATTTTACAGGCCCGTAATCTAAACTCTTGACTGTATAATTACTATTTGCAGAGATGGTCATTTAGAGGCCCAACACACCTTCTGTAGGACTCTCTGTCGTGCTGGGAGGCAAAGTAGATCTAGGACCTGGAGTAAAACCCACTGAGTAAACACATAATAATGAAATTAGCATTTTATTCATGATCGTATTAATGATCATCATGGTGTTGTTGCCCTTTTGAAATACCTTCATGATTTGTCTTTTCAAAGTGGGCAAAGTAATACTATAAAAATCACTACGGACAGATTGCTTCCAGCCCTGGTAGATTATATTTCTCCTCATTATAGAGATGATAAGACCAATTCATAAGGTGATAAGGTCTTTCAGGACAGATAACGTGTTGATTGCTGTTGACAGCTTCCTAGTATAAAGTCACCATGTTATCTAACAGCAGAAGCATAACAGCGCATAGATACGATCTAAACACTCGACTAGATGAACACAGACATTCTATTACTTGTGCTGATGATCCCAGACATTGGTGTTGAGGCAGGTGTCATATCTATAGAACAGCTTAATTATCTAACAGAACCGCTTCATTTACACATGAACACAACTCTTCTTATTGCTGAAACTTGCTATAACAGCAGTGTCACTATAAAAGCACAAATGTGTAGTCTACCTGCTATATAAGGTGTCTGTATAGTTGTTGGATCGCTGATGTGAACTCCCACCAGATCTGAAATCATTTGGGATTGAAATGTGGTATTTAGTTTGTTGGTCAGAATTACCAATCTTCTTAATACTAAGAAGATTTTAAAATCAATGTGAGTCAGATCATGAAGACCTGCAGCCCTGATAGATTTGTTTAGATAATGACTCACGTGCAAAGCTTTTCCCATCACTGCGTGGAGAGAGAGAGTTTGGTCCTGAGCTCACTCTGTAGTCACAGCTCACCTCCTTACGCCTCACTGACTGAAGACGACTGATCAGATCACTATTGTTTGGAGTGAATTGACAGAACCACTGTATGGATGCTGAGGTGGCTTTTCTCCTCTTGATCTTTGCTGTGAAGGATGGCTGACTCTCCTCTCCAACATACAGGTTACAGGTGGTGTCAGGACTGACGGATCCAGGAATCAAACAGATGATGTTGAAGTACACATCAAAATTGACTGTAATATCTGGTTTTGGATCTGTTAGGAAAGAACAGAGACTCCTTTTTACATCACTCTATTTGAATGTAATGTATATGTCACAAGTGACACTCTTAGTAAACTAGAGCCTGCCATTCTCTTTATATTACATATCAGCATGTCTTATTTGATATCATGCATATTTATGATGTTTACAACGATTGCCTTTCACTTAATTCCTTACAATCTCACGTGTGAAATCAAATTGAATCGCATGGACTATTTTGCTAACATGTATGGTGTGCTGTGATTCCACAAATTAACACGGACTAAAGTGACATTGAGATGATTCAATATCACCTTCTCCCTCCCCAAACTAATTGCTAAACACGCCCCAGAACTAGAGTTAAAAAGGAACTGAACCAGGGACCTCTCGATCGACTTGCTTCTCGTTTCCGCTGGTCGCCTGCTGTAGGAAAGACACAAATCACAAAGTTCTCTATAACACTACTAAAGGAAAGTGCTTGTTTCGAACGTGTGAGTGTGACCCCAATTGTTGGCCAGTACATCCTCTAATTGTATGTTTTCTGTCCCCTACGACTACAGACACGGAGGACACGCCTGACGCAGCTGAGAGGCTACACCCAACTCTACCACGCAGCCAGGCCGGTGCGGAGCGAGGGACAGAAGGCGACCTGCCATTGAACACCAAACCAGTAATCGACTACCAGACCAGCCATCGACTAACGATCCCTGCTCGGGAGGAAGAGCCGAACCCTGTTCGGGTAGAGCCGAACTAATCCTGCTCGGGTAGAACCGAACGAACAAACCCTGCTCGGAAGGACCTGAATGAACATTGGCCACCGATCAGGAATCAACTGCTGTGTTAGTTTGTCCCGTTGCTTCTAGTTAGCCTACAGCCCTAAATCCCAGCCTATTTATACGTTTCTAATAGGGCCGTAGTGATACTGTGTATTACTGTGTCAAGCTGAGTTTATAAAGAACCTTTGATTGTACTTTGGCCTGTCTCTGTGGTTGTTTGCCGTGGGATCTTAGAACTCTACTTTTGACATATACATTTCAAATATTATATGGATTTATTTATCTTCACAACAACTATTTTGAAATTACATTGTATGAAATTGTGATTTTAACAGAATCATTCAAGACAATATGAATATTAATTTCTTACCAAGAATAGATAGAGAGACAGAACCACTGTGCATCGACGGATAGTACGTTTCTACTGTGTAAAAACATCTCAGTTTGATCTCAGCAGATGAACTTTGACCTGCCGACGAGAGCAGCTCAGTCCCCGTGAGTGACCTCGTACAGGGTAAGGGTTTAGGATCTCTCCCCTCTGTGTAGAAGTAACACTGAGACACAGAGACAGATGGAGGAGTCTGACAGCTCAGCTGAACTGAGTCTCTCTCTCTGATGACTGTAGAACTGACTGTCAGCCTGGGCTGAGGTGGGTCTGTGAGATCAGTAGAATAGTGTCTATTTGAAAGTTGCATTTAAAAACCATTAGAGGTAATCCATACATACTAACAGTATGTAAAATCCTTTGTTCAACTATGTCAGCATTTATGTTTGTACAAAGTACAGTAAATCCTATCATTATGTGAAATGAAGTTTAGGAAATTTTAGGAAATACGACAGAAGATCTCATTTTCAGAACAAGCATAATTAATACGGTATAACAGTGAAGTGTATAATTTTATAAACCACCTACTTACTCTGAACAGTGACTGAGACAGGGTTACTGAAAGGAGACATTTGAGACTCCCATACAGTGTAGTAACATGTCACTTTGACCACAGCTGGAAATGTTGGACCAGACCTCTTCAGCAGCTCAGTTACTTTTATTGTCTGCGTACAAGATGAGTCTGGAAGATTCTTCCTCCCCTCTATGTAGAAGTAACAGTGAGACACATGGAGAGATGGAGGAGTCTCACAACTCAGCTGAACTGATTCTGTCACTCTGATGACTGTAGAACTCACTGTCAACTGAGGAATGTCTGTGAGAATAGAGGAATTAAGCATTTAGCATTTAGTGGTTTTGAGAAATTTACTGATAGCCTAATCCCTCCTTGTTATTTCAGACTTAATGATCTTGAGTCCATTACCTCATGCAGCGACAGTATGGGAAATTAAGGAGATATAATATATTGCTTGATTGCTTTATGTAATAGCTTATGACAACACACAGTATGATGACATATCACAAGAGGAACATGGTAATGATGACACAACAGTACATTGTTTACAACCATTCAAATAGTCTTCTTACCCTGAATTGTGACTGTTGAAGGCTCACTGTATATGGATCTAAACTGTGAACCTGTAGCACTGTACTGACATTGTATTTTGACCTCAGCTGGTGAACTCTGACCTGTCCACCTCACCAGTAGTGTTCCTGTGAGAGTCTGTTGACAGGGTGATGGTAGGGTGAATTCCACTTGCCCAGACATTTTGAAGTAACACTCAGAGACAGATGGAGGAGTCTGACAGTTCAGCTGAACTGAGTCTCTCTCATTGATGACTGCAGGAATCACTGTTAGACTGGGCCGAGGAAGATCTGTGAGATCAGAGTGATGATGGAGTGTCTTTTTAAATTGAATTATAAATTAATTTTCAATGTTTAACTACTCATTGTTACGGGATTAAGACACTGTTGTCTATTTAAGCAACAAACAATGAGAACGTGCCAGGAACAGCCCTTAGGAGGGAGTTATCACACAATAATCCTCGGCTTCGATGGGCATTTAGCTTTCTGTAAAACGGTTGCCAACATTTAAACAAAAGATGAAGGACATGTCTTTCAATAAAGACGTATTATTGTTCTGAGTAAATGTGTTTTATTTTCATCCTTCCACCAGGACATATGCTCATTTTGGAACATTGCTATATGGGCACAGCCAAACAACGGAAGTGATGGATATTTTTCTGACCAGAACTGTCCCAGAGCTTGGGGAAGTGTGTCTGCCCTTGTGCTGCAGCGGCAGGTGCGCCAGACAAAAAACTTTACTAGCATCATACATATCGGTGAATCGCTGTGACATATGAAATTCAAGTGATAGTGTAATCAATCTGTAATAACTACGTAAAAAAGTAACGAACGTGTTAAATGATTGTGACGTACAGTCTTATCCAGGTCCTGATTGGTCAACAAGCTGACTTGACCCTTCAAATAGTGTTATTTGACGCTTCAAACAGTGTTATTTCACGTGTATCTTTAAAAAAATGCAAAGACCCAAATGGCGTTCCATACTTTCCAGTGAACGACACACTGACATCACGTACAGATGCGCGTGACTCTTGGCTGCAGTAGGAAAGCCACGCCATCTGCGCCCATTCAACATAGCCTAGATTTACGTTTTTATTACTTCTAAACAAAATAACTTTTGGGGGGCTCTCCTACGCTGACAATGATGTTTTGATTCTTGCTTGAACAGTCACTAAGATTATATTTGGTTGTGATCTTTGTAAAATAACTATTTTGGATGCAGCAAGTTGTTAGCTAGAATGCTAAACACTCACTGACATGGTCATAGGCTGTAGCAAAAGATTGCCAAAGAGACATTTACTGGTTGATGTAACGACTGTCTAATTCCTCCTCCTCGGATGAGGAGGAGGAGTAAGGGTCGGACCAAAATGCAGCGTTGAACGTGGACATAATGAAATTTATTAAAGTAAAGACGAAACACGAAAACACTTTCACAAACTACAAAACAAATAAACGATGTAGACAGACCTGGACTTGAGAACTTACAATAACGAAGAACGCACGAACAGGAACAGACTACATACACGAACGACAAATAAAACAGTCCCGTGTGGTAACATATACGGACACAGGAGACAACCACCCACAACAAACAATGTGAAACAACCTACCTTAATATGGTTCTTAATCAGAGGAAACGTCAAACACCTGCCTCTAATTGAGAACCATATCAGGCAACACATTTCCCAACATAGAAACACATAACATAGAATGCCCACCCCAACTCACGCCCTGACCAACTAAACACATACAAAAACAAGAGGAAACAGGTCAGGAACATGACAGTTGAAGTTTAAGTTATTTTAAGTATACTGCAGTTGATTTGCAATGATGACACAAACATTATATTAAGCAGGACATTCATACGAGCCTTAAACTCCAATGATAATCCAAAATTAGTGTGAAATTCACTCATAAGCAACATGTAAATAGAGGCTTTTTTTGTTCTGTCACCACAGTGGATTGAGCAGTCAGATGGAATAGTGAATAGACAAGGGCGATGCGCGCAACGTTTGTGAACACAAAAAAGTCTATTCACTATTCCATTTGACTGCTCAATCCACGATTTTATCAGCCCAGCCAGGCAACTTAATCTCCACTGTAAAAAGCATTTAGATATTATATCCCATTTATTTTAGACTAGCATTTGGTTTTCAACAGCGGAGATTTGTATTTACCTTGCTGTCTGTCTCCGACATTTGCAACATTGTTTCAATATTGAAATTCGATCATATCCAGCTGTCACATAGTAATGAACGAATGTGTCGGGATGAGACAGACTGGCAGCTTTTCTCAGCCTGTCAAAATCATGAATCAGTATAATTTTTATGGATATATTCAAAGAAATGCCAATAGAAAAACACAAAATGCAGCAAGTTTACTGTCATTCCAGCTTCAGTTTGAATTGATTGCGTTAACTGTGTACTGTAGTTGGCTAGCTCCTCTGAATAGTGTCCTGGAGAGAGAGCACATTTTCTATGCTAGGCGAAATCTCGCATCGAGTCATTAGCTCATTGTTATGGATGTATTCCCCAAACAATCTATAGAAAACAGCTTAAACAAATGCAAATACAACTTCTTTGCTGTTATTCTGGCTGCATTGTTGGACGTGACTGTGTTAGCCGAAGTTTCCTAGCTAGCAAGCAAGGCATAAGAACGTTGACAGCAATCATGGCAATGGAACATTTAGAATGATCGACCAGCTTGCTTGGGTACCAACCCTAGATTTGTGTCGGGACTACACTGACAATACCAAACAGTCGGGGCATGGATTTTGCAAAGTGTCGAAAGCATTCCATGGGGATGCTGACCCATGTTGACTCCGATGAATTCATTAAAATAAACTTTTTATTGAAAATATATTAATCACTATTTGAATATTTTGGTAACCTGTTGTTTTGTCTGGTAGCCCAAAAAGTTACATATTGCAGCTTTAAATGCATAATAATGATACTGACCTTTGGCTTCGAGGTACTGGAAGGTGTCTAGACATAACAAAATGGGTCATTATCATGCTCTTTTTGCCATTATGAAAAATAAGAAAACATGAGATGGGAACACTTTACACAAGTTGGCGAAGCGGAACAGTCTGTAATGCATTCACAGCCATGTTATCAAGCAGTGGTCATTCTTATCTGAACAAAATGTAAAATAATGACAGAGAAATATAAATCAATAGAATGATCAGTGGAATGAGACACACTTATTATAACCATAACATGTTGAAATATTAAGAGTTCCTAAAGTAAAAGACTAAAAGAGGGGAAAGAATAATGGAATATCCTGTAGCACAAACAGATGGAGCGGAAAAATAACTCACCGAAAAGGAGGATGACCAAAAACAGATGACCAGCCATATCAGGGATGAACAATGTCATTTTTTAGAGAGCTACATACATACTGTTAGTCTGACTTTACAGAAGATGGCTGTGACTGGGACAAAGAATACATGTTTCAATAGAAATGTAGATGTGGGGCTTGTTCACAGGAAAACCACAGACGTCTCATATAGCAACTGTGGGCTAATGTCATGTTGCAGAGGACAAGGAGGCTGAACATTCAGAATCATTTATCTGTAATTATTTTTAGGTTCTCAAGCTATCTGTCTTTAACAGATGTTATTTTGTATTATTATTGCCGACAATTCGATTTTTAAAACCAAACTAACATGTCTGTCTGAGAATTTGTTTTATCTTCGACTTTTTGTTTTAAGTTTTTAACTGCTTCACAAAGTTTATCTACAAAAACCTTGCATTTGTGGTTAAGAGTTTGATGGTCTCTAAAATGTAGAAGGGTTTTCATATTTCATTTATGTTTGGTGAGTCATGTTTAATAATATGCCAGAGCAGTGAAGGTAAACTGATAAGCTCAGTAAAGGAAAGGAAAGGATGGAAGGAAGGAACGGAGGAGAGAAGAAGAAGCGAGTTCACACTACTCGGACTGATCAGTTTACCTTGAATGCTCTAACTGGTACCTAAATGTCAGCGCCTGTTCAGGTAAACCGCGTGCTTTGCTTGAAGTGCATAACATTGAACGTGTGTTGGCTGAGAATGAAGTTGCTGTTTTTAAACTAACGTTTTTATGTGGCCTAACTTTGAGATTAACTGTTTGATCATGCCACCTAAAAAAAAGCAGCTGCAGCCGAAGAAGTAACTTCATCTTCTGACGTGCCCAAAAAATATGAAAAAGTGTCGGGAAAAGCTAAACCAGGTTTGTAAACCCATGTGCGGTTTAGGCCAATTTGATTAGCCTAATTTGACGGTGATTTGGTTAGATTACGGTTGATACATTTGTCCATTTCATTGTTAGAATCCAGCAAAGCACCTGCTGTGGCATAGAGAACTCCTCTTCATCCACCTACGATGGTGATGGTTAACGAAGCGCTGAAGGAGTTGGACTCTCGAAAGGGGGTCTCCTCGCAGGCCATTCGCGGATACATAACAGAGAAATATCCATCTGTGGACCTGGTGAGGTTGAAATACATGATACACAAGACCCTGAAAAAAGGATTCGAGGGCGGGGTATTGGTGAGGACATCAACTCGATAGCAAACGGCTAAATCTTCTTAAAGTAAATGCCCAATGTTTCCAGATTCCTATGAAATATGACCTATAATTTACAATATGAGTGAAATGGTTTTCCTTCCCAAAAATTGTAATTGAGTAGCTTTCCTGTTTGAATTGTGTTTTTTATTTATATATTACTACATTGGGCAATTACATACCATTTCCAGTGGCACACTGACTCGCGTAATGATGAAGCCATAGCCTACTACTCACGGTGATGGCCAACGCGCTCGTCTTGGCAATAGCCTATCTCAAGATGAGCTACTTTGAAAAACAGTGCTGCTGGTCACTAAAAATTGGGAGTTGAGAATTATATTGTTTCTACAGACAGTCTTCTATTTTCAGCAGTAGTTATTTGCTTTCCAAACTATGTTTTTCCCGCAATTTGTATTTTGAAATGTAAATGTGCAAACAGACAACTGCAACCAACTATATACATATAATCCATGGATGGCAGTTCCCATTCAAATCAGGACTGGCAGCCATTGCTAGTGTACCCATGAGTTACCACTCAAATTGCCAGGGTAAGAGGTTAAAAAAAATCTGTGTATTCTTGTTTTGCACGCTTTGTACAAAATAATAAAATGCAGTACTACAGGGTATTTCTTAACGTAGCTCTTTATTAGCTAGCTACAACTAGCATGGTCACGTATCTCCAACCATGATCAGCTGACCATGACCTAACCATCTGGGTGGTCTTAACCAATCATAGCACAGTATGATACGGCGGTAAAATGCATCCAATTACAATTCAGTATGTTTACACATATGAATATTACAATTCTGTCTATGGCCACAACACAACAAGCTGTACATTTGGCATGCACGCTGCCCAAATTGCAGCCTCCCCGACTGTAGGCAACCATAAACTTCCAAAATCAAGGAAACAATTGAGTCAATGAGGGACAAAGTTTATGGTGTGTGTGTGGGGTGTGTTTTCCTGCCACTGTTTAGGTCCATTTGTAGAATTTATGCCAAGGCGCATCGAAGCTGTTCTTGCAGCTGGTGGAGGCCAAACACCCTTTTTAAGACACTTTGTTGGTGTTCTCTTTATTTTGGCAGTTACCTGCATGTGCTTGTGAGAACATTTAATCCAGTTATTTTTGAGAAGATATTGATCCTCTGTGGCTAAATATATTCTCTGGTTTATTTTGAACATTGAGAACAGGCTCCCTTGGTTGGTTATAAAATAAGTAATTTGTTTTTTTGCCTCTTGGGTCCAGCCCCTGACTCACATAATTGACCAGTCACATTTAGCTATTATGCAGTTTATTTTTTCAGTTACCCAATCAAGGCAGGGCCCCACATCTACCCACATGGGGCCCATACCTCTCCTCCCCCCCATCTGATGATTAGCAGAGTGGCAGCAGGAAGCTGTCTACACTAATTGACAGTGTGGCAAAAGGTCACTGAGAACACTGATCCCAATGTGGAGAAGGCACCAAATTCTGCAAAGGTCGGAGCCAAGAAGACTAAGGACCAGGAAGCCGGTAAACTGAATCGATTGTGCTCATCACTCCTAGGATTTAGACATCACCCTATAATCGGCCCAATTGTATGGGATCATTGTTATTGAGCTACATCCATTGCAATGGAGGACATTTAACATTGCTCATTCAATGACTTGTATGGGTATCTCACTTCTCATGTTCATGATTGCATGCATACACACACATCACTAACTCTTGTCTCTAGAAGCTGAGAAGAAAAAGGCTACAGCCAAAAAGCAGAAGGAGAAACCTTCAGAGGCAAGTGTGGTTTCAGTTATGTTCTGTCTATTGGCATTGTTCAAGTGGTTTTGGTGTATAGGGCCTTTTTATATATATATATATTACACACACACACACACACACTTGTCATGGGTACTGTTCCCTATTTGGGCTTTACCATGGTTAAATTGAATCTAATTTTAAATGGGTGATTGTATTGTAAACCTGTCATTTTCATCTTTCAGGATGCAAAAGCATCTGCTTCCAAGGTGGCCCCTGCTAAGAAGCCCAAGTCGAAGAGCGCAGAGGGGACACCTGAGGATCAACCCAAAGCACAGAAGACTACCAAGGGTGAAGGGGCAGCCAAGAAGGGTGCAAAGGCCAAAGCTTTCCAGAAGCCGATGAAGGGGGACACTGCTGCTCCTGAAGCTAAAACCACAGGGAAATGAGGCAAGAGGGCAGCAGCAGAGTGACTGCACTCCTTTTATCCACTTTGTGTTTTTAAATAAAGCAGTTTGTAGTTCTTGTTTGTGGCATTTAGGTGTAGACCTAGCTGCTGTAAAATCTAATCTCCACTTTTCCTGTAGAGAAGTGTTGATGGTAGCTAGGGGTTTGTAATGATGCAAGATAAATAAATAAAAAGATGGGAAGTTCTTGTTTCTTACACCTGTTTAAATCAGTACCCTCTTCTGCCAGATTAATTGTATCACTAGTACAGTGACTTCCTGGAAAATATTGATGGCCAAGGTGTTTTCTATACAGTCAGGACTTTGTTGTTCATCCATCATAGGTTGACGACCATGGCACGATTCATTGGGATAATCTGGTACAGTAAGTGTGAAGATGGTTGAGCCCAATCTGAGCCTGGAACACTTCGGCACACTGGACATGACATCTTGTACCAGTCTCCTGAGGGACGGCCCTGATACTGGTCCTTCACTGTTCTCTCCACCATGGATTTTTTGATGCTGCTGGTTTGTGGTAGCAGTCTTTCTATACAGTTGGAACTAAACATTTCCCATAACTATTCAAAAACTAGTCTTATGGGTCAGTGCCCACAAAGGCGCAATGCAACATGTTGTACCATTTCAGTTTGTCCACAAGGGGGTGCAAGAACTAATTGAGTCTTCAGTTTGATATTCAAAGGTACCAGAACATTACTGTCCACTGGTGCTCCTGGTTCTTTATTCCCTGGAAGTTTAACCAGCTTTTACTCAACCACCTCTAAGGAGAATAATAAATCATTAACGCTGTGGACCTCAAAACCTGGATTTGAAGAAGTGAAGCAAGTTTTTACTCTGCCCAGAATCTGTCCACAACGTGAGCAATTCGTATGGAGGTCAATGAGTTGAATTTGGTCAATAGATATTTGCCAATTTTCCACGTGGGGGTTATTTGATCGAATCCAAGTTTTGTAATTGTTAGGTTGTGGCAATTCTGCAACTGAAAAAACTACTTCATATTGGAGTTGTGCCTGTTGTGATACTTATGGTTAACCCATTGTAGCATAGACATTGCAATGGAGGGCTTACACTATTTTAACATAGTCAACTGGGTGGGAATTCCTACGAGTCAGGAGAAATGTAATACTTTAAAATGGAGAGCATAGACAACGCCATTGAAGCTGTCACAGATGAGGCCTATCTATGACCCAGTCACACTTATCTGCCCTCATTGGCTAGAAAAGGTGTCACCTGCCTTCCATCTTTGAGGACATTGTTGGAGCTCGACTAGCTTGTCAATATAGGCAATATTTTCTACACATCAAAAACATGAGGTTGAAATAGAAGCTGGGTGTGTTGACTCAATCCTGCATTTTTAAAACCGCATGTTTATTTGTTTTAAAAAATAAAAAGTTGACATTTCATTTCACTAATAGAAACAGTACGGAAGCACTGAAAGTCTGAGCAGTTTCACAGCTCTTCAAGTATGTTCATTTATTTTATAGTCTCAGCAGGGGCAGATCCAACAGGCCAGGCCAAGAGTGCGGGGCTTCAAGCTGAGAATATTCCGACTCAGTCCTGATCCAATCAGGCCCAACGTCACGTTTAGCTCGTCCAATAGAAACAAGTCAAGAACCCATCACTTGCTTGATCCAGTGATAAATTTGATTTTGTCCACAGCAGTGCACTGTAGCTAGTCACATCAATCCTCCCAGAAAGAAGAGCGATTTGGTGAAATGGGCAAAGACTGGGGTGATTGAGAAGAGGGGCAGAGGAAGACAAACACGGAAGAGAACATATTGGGAGTAAGAAAAGGGAGAAAGGAGAGATTTTAGGGTTAAAGAGAGAAAAGGAAGAGAGATTTTGGACATAGAGAAAAGGGTAAAGTCACTAGCCATGTGGTTCATCAACATGTCAGCTGTTTACCTTCCCAATCCTGCCCTCAAGCATCTGCATTAATGACTGCAATAACAAGAAGAAACAAATTCAATACCACTTGAATCAATTCTAAAGTAAGAAAACGTCTTCCACGTGTAAACAATTGCACTGCTTGGAGAGAGCGAGAGAAGTAAGTGTGCAGATCTCCTGGCTCCTCATCCTCCTTTCCGCTAAGCCCGCCCTTTGTGCTGGCCTGGCTCCACCACATGCATCAGAGGCAGTGTACGGGTTTGTTAGTTAGTCGTCGTCCCACACCAGGCCCCACCTCTGTCCCTCATTGTTCAGGGAGCCCCGCCCCGCCATCACCTCCCTTCGTCACTCATTGAGAGAGCCCCACCCCTGTAGGTCAACTCGGGGACAACAGGAAGCGATCCAGGTACTGCGAGATGACCTCCCAGTTCCTCCACAGGAAGGCGAGGAGGACGACAAAGAGCAGCGTGGAGAAGGTGCGGCTGCGCGTTTTCATCAGGGGCACCACACAGTTGGCCACGGTGGAGACGAATACCAGGAGCACGGCCATGACGGCTAGCAGTACGTTGATGAGCTTGCCCAGCAGGGTCCGGGCCGTGGCGTTCTCTAGGCCCTCTAGCTGGACCACCTGCTGCTGTTGTTGCTGCAGCTCCATCTTGGAGATACGCGTCTGGCACACCTCCAGAGACTCCTACATATGGGGGGGGGGGGGGACATGGTTAAACAGGTTGGAATGTCACTAACTCGCTTCACCACAAACACAGCGAGACCCTATCGTATAACATATCAAGGGGGGAGAAAGAAGAAACAAATTGAGTTCACTGGAGCTAAAAGGTATGAGGCAAAAATATTCCTTATTTCAATTGCTGACAGAACCTACCTGAATGTCTCTAGCTCTCTCGTATGACTGATAGGCGATCTTCTCCTCCATGCTGGCCAGCTCCTGCTTCAGGTTCAGGATCTCATTCTGGTGCAGCTCTGTTAAGTCATTCAGCTGCTCCTCCAAACGCTCACACCTGAACACACACAGTACCAATCAAACACGTCCTTGCATTAACCCCTCCCTTTGAGGACTAAAATATATATATATATTTTTGCTACATATAGATGTATTTTTTTATTTATTATAAAATGTGTCATGAAAGGAAGTGTTAGTGGAAATGTTTGGTGGTGCTGAGTGATAAGAGTTATTTTGAACTGAGAAAGTATACCGGTATTCTAAATTTAGTAACAAGGGGATTTTGCATCTCTTAGCAACTTGAGTAACTGCTAAGTTCAGTATGTACTCTGCCTTCAGAAAGTATTCATACCCCTTGACTTATTCCACATTGTGTTACAGCCCGAATTCAAAATGTATTAAATAGATTTTTCTCACACATCTATACACAACATCCCATAATAGCAAAGTGAAAATATGTTTAGAGTTTTTTGCAAATATATTGAAAATTAAATCTCAATTTACATAAGTATTCACACCCCGGAGTCAATACATGTTAGAATCACCTTTGGCAGCGATTACAGCTGTGAGTGTTTCTGGGTAAGTCTCTCGGAGCTTTGCACACTTGGATTGTACCATTTTCCCCATTATTCTTTTCAAAATTCTTCAAGCTCTGTCAAATTGGTTGTTGATCATTGCTAGACAACCATTTAAGTCTTGACATACATTTTCAAGCAGATTTAAGTCCAAACTGTAAAGAACATTCACTGTCTTCTTGGTAAGCAACTCCAGTGTAGATGTGGCCTTGTGTTTTAGGTTATTATCCTGCTGAAAGGTGAATTCATCTCCCAGTGTCTAGTGGAAAGCAGACAACCAGGTTTTCCTCTAGGATTATGCCTGTGCTCCATTCCATTTATTTTTTAATCCTGAAAAACTCCCCAGTCCTTAATGATTACAAGAATACCCATAACATGATGCAGCCACCACCTACATTAAAATATGGAGATAGGTAGTCTAATGTGTTGTATTGGATTTGTACCAAACATAACACTTCATATTTCAGGACAACAAGTTGTAAACAGTATGAATGTTTTGGAATATTTTAATTCCGTACAGACTTTTTGAATAGGTACAATGTTTTTCCTATCACAACTATTAAACTCTGTATTAAAGTCACCATTGGCCACATTGTGAATCCCTGAGCAGTTTCCTTCCTCTCTGGCAACTGAGTGAGGAAGGACGCCTGTGTCTTTGTATTGGCCATGCAACTTATGACTTCTTAAGCACATTTTTATTCAACTAATTTAGGCTTACCATAACAAAAGTGGTTGAATACTTAGACACGACATTTCATCGTTTCATTTTTAAATTAATTTGTAAAATGGTCAATAAACACAATTCCACTGACATTATGGGTTATTTGGAATATTAATTCTGTACAGGGTTCATTTTCTCTGTCAATTAGGCTAGGTTAGTATTTTAGAATAAGTCTGTAATGTAACAAACTGTGGAAAAAGTCAAGGGGTGGGAATACTTTGAAGGCACAGTGGCTACGGAAAGTATTCAGACCCCTTGACTTTGTTACAGCCTTATTCTAAAATTAATTAAATAGTTCCCTCAATCTACACACAATACCCCATAATGACAAAGCGAAAACAGGATTAGAAATTTTTGCTAATTTATACTAAATTTAAAAAAAAAAAACTGAAACATCACATTTACATAAGTATTCAGACCCTTTACTCAATACTTTGTTGAAACACCTTTGGCACCAATTACAGCATTGAGTCTTCTTGGGCATGACGCTACAAGCTTGGCACACCTGTATTTGAGGAGTTTCTCCCACTGGGGAAACTGATGCTCCCTGCATCTGACGGTCAGTTTCAGCTGGGGAGAGAGAAGCAGAGTCCACCTCTCATGGTCCCTGCTCGCTCCTTTCCTCCGGTGAGACTGACCAGAGAGAGAGGACAGTCTTCCACCTGATGGTGAACCTCGAGTCGCACAACATTATTTCTGCCTCATGCACAAATTCATGTTGTTCCTATAACTAGAGCAAGTTAAATATTCCTCTATATTACAATAGACACGACGAGCTGCTAATAATAAAAACGCAGGCCTATCGATACACTTGGCTACTCAATTCATTCATTCATTCATTCATTGCAGCTGCAGTGCTGGTTGTAGCACTAGTGGAAGTAGGGAGAAGTGCGTTTTTGTTTTGTGTTGACAATGCTGAATAAAAACTTAAACATGAACTCCGTTAGAAAAAACAGCAGCTCCTTGCTGTATTCTTTGAAAACTATGACTAAAGAGACACTGTCAAAGTTGAAGTCTCAAGTATGCTAGTAGGCTGGTATCAAACTTTGCTGTGGGGGTCGTGGAAGCTGTAGGCATGGTGATTTGAACTAGCCGATTGGCCAGCACAGTAGGCGCGCTTGATTTAGCACTCCTGGTCCGCCGGTTAAGCAGAATGTGTCCCTTCAGAGAAAATGGTTCAAAATGGGAACACTTTGCCTACCCGGCACAGTGCTTCTGAATCAAGTGCACCTACCGCCAACAGAGCAAGACATATATACAGTGGGGCAAAAAGTATTTAGTCAGCCACCAATTGTGCAAGTTCTCCCACTTAAAAAGATGAGAGAGGCCTGTAATTTTCATCATAGGTACACTTCAACTATGACAGACAAAATGAGAAGAAAGAAAATCCAGAAAGTCACATTGTAGGATTTTTTATGAATTTATTTGCAAATTATGGTGGAAAATAAGTATTTGGTCACCTACAAACAAGCAAGATTTCTGGCTCGCACAGATCTGTAACTTCTTCTTTAAGAGGCTCCTCTGTCCTCCACTCGTTACCTGTATTAATGGCACCTGTTTGAACTTGTTATCAGTATAAAAGACACCTGTCCACAACCTCAAACAGTCACACTCCAAACTCCACTATGGCCAAGACCAAGGAGATGTCAAAGGACACCAGAAACAAAATTGTAGACCTGCACCAGGCTGGGAAGACTGAATCTGCAATAGGTAAGCAGTAAGCAGCTTGGTTTGAAGAAATCAACTGTGGGAGCAATTATTAGGAAATGGAAGACATACAAGACCACTGATAATCTCCCTCGATCTGGGGCTCCACGCAAGATCTCACCCCATGGGGTCAAAATGATCACAAGAACGGTGAGCAAAAATCCCAGAACCACACGGGGGGGACCTGTACTGGCTTAAGCAAAGGGACACGTCTGGCACTGCAGGATTTGAGTCCCTGGCGGCGTAGTGTGTTACTGATGGTAGGCTTTGTTACTTTGGTCCCAGCTCTCTGCAGGTCATTCACTAGGTCCCCCCTGTGTGGTTCTGGGATTTTTGCTCACCGTTCTTGTGATAATTTTGACCCCGCGGGGTGAGATCTTGCGAGGGGCCCCAGATCGAGGGAGATTATCAGTGGTCTTGTATGTCTTCCATTTCCTAATAATTGCTCCCACAGTTGATTTCTTCAAACCAAGCTGCTTACCTATTGCAGATTCAGTCTTCCCAGCCTGGTGCAGGTCTACAATTTTGTTTCTGGTGTCCTTTGACATCTCCTTGGTCTTGGCCATAGTGGAGTTTGGAGTGTGACTGTTTGAGGTTGTGGACAGGTGTCTTTTATACTGATAACAAGTTCAAACAGGTGCCATTAATACAGGTAACGAGTGGAGGACAGAGGAGCCTCTTAAAGAAGAAGTTACAGATCTGTGCGAGCCAGAAATCTTGCTTGTTTGTAGGTGACCAAATACTTATTTTCCACCATAATTTGCAAATAAATTCATAAAAAATCCTACAATGTGACTTTCTGGATTTTCTTTCTTCTCATTTTGTCTGTCATAGTTGAAGTGTACCTATGATGAAAATTACAGGGCCTCTCTCATCTTTTTAAGTGGGAGAACTTGCACAACTGGTGGCTGACTAAATACTTTTTTGCCCCACTGTATATATGCACAAGGCTTTATCATTTTTACATTTGGGTCATTAATTAGGATTAAGTGCCTTGCTCAAGGACACATCGACAGATGTTTCAACTAGTCGGCTCTGGGATTCGAACCAGTGACCTTTCAGTTACTGGCATTACCCTTTTAACCGCTAGGCTACCTGCCACCCAGGTAGCCTTTTCTACAGAAATGTTTGATCAACTAAAATTGCCTTGAAGGTCGCCCAGTCGATCGACCCGTTGGTAACCACTGGTCTATTCTATTTAATACCGGTTGCGTCCTAGGTTGTGTGTGGCATGCAGTGGCTACCTGTATCTCTCCTCCTGCAGGGCCTGCATGATCATGGTGTAGTCTCTCTGGTAGTGGCTTTTCAGGCTGTCAAACGACTCATCCAGCCGACCTTGGCTGTCCCGGAGCTCCTGGACCTCGTGGAGCAGCGTGTCCAAGCCCAAGCTCTGGCCGTGCTCCAGTGTGTTCAAGCCCTTAGAGCTGGGCGGGCCCCCGGGGGCCCCTGTGATGCTGTTGGCCCCAGCCGAGCCGGAGGTGGCACTGGAGCAGTCGTCCTCGCTGCCGTACTTGGGGCTAGAGGCCCCCCCCAGGGTCCTGGACCCCCCAGTCCCCAGAACGTGACCATCCTCCTGGGGCTCGTCCAGGGAGTCCTTCAGGGCAGAGATGTTGTCTGCGCTGCCAAACTTGTTGCGGATGAGGGAGGCGATCTCGCGAGGCTTGGACACCACGGCCCCGGCCGCCGAGTGAGTGGCGTGGGAGAAGCTGGAGAGACCACCGGTGACCTGTTGGGGGAGATGGGTCAGTTACTAACTAGGGAGGGAGGGGAGACTACGGTGGTAGTGAAAACACATGGGACAGAGATACCAGACCTGGGTTCAACTTAGGGATGTGACAAATGGACAACTTTGATAAGCGTTTTAACTGCCATTTTCTTTTTACGATTTACCAGAATAAATCTGAAAATTCCACAATGCAGAATAATGGTCCTAATGCATGACCGCTGGGCCGGGCAATGAAGTTATATCTACTGCAGTCTACTACCCTTGAAAGCACCTCAGCCACGGCATGTTTGCCTGTAAGGGTACGTTAAAGCTTTTTAAAATATCGACACTAAACTCTGGAGAGTTCCGAAGCTTGACTGAGCGGGCATTTTACTTGTCTGTAAAAGAATACCACTGAAGCGGTACTAATTACCAGAAGTGTCAATCAAATAATCAATAATCTGACTGCGCGCAACTTTAGGTCTAAAGTTTGTTAAATACCATAACATTTAGTAGAAAGAAAATATTTTCCGATAGGAATCGACTGCTAAGATTAAAAAACAGAGACCGATTACATGCCGTACTTCCCAAACACTCGCATCTTTCTTAGTGAGCGACAGAGAGAGAGGGGAGGGGCAGAGTATAGGCAGGTCGGCCAACAGGCAGAACTGTGCACTAGGCCCATCTGTCGGCAATCAGAAGCTGTACCACGCAATGTACTTCGCAATTTCTTAACTTCAGTAAACCAATGAACAGGCTAGGAAATTCTACATGCAACAGACCAAAGACTGAACAAATACACGCATTATTAGCGATGGGGGGGGGGATACTTTTTCCATTTGGGATTATTCTAAACATTAGGGATCCCGATTTCATTTTAAAACGTTTCACACCCCTAGTTCAAATACCACTTAATCTTTCAAATACTTTTAGCGTTTGCTTTAGTCTGCCTGGAGTGACAGATGGGCACAGTTTGCAACTCTTCTATAAGTTATTGCACCAGTCAAGCTCAATCAAGCCCAGCTAAAGTATGAAATGATTTCGAATAGTATTTATGAACCCAGGTCTGAGACATGCATATTCTACACGCAATCTATTGAATTCTGTAGGAAACTGTGTGCTGCTAATTACTCGGAAAAGGACAAGTGACTAAAACCAGAAAAAAATAGATTTTGATGGTGGTGGTGGTAGTACTCACATTAGCAGTTGCAGTGGCACACTAGTGGTAGAAATAACACTGGTGAAAAATAAGCGGGATGACCTCATAAGGAAAGTACATGTGATGTTAAAATGTTCATAACGCTAACCTTAGCGCCCACGCCCTTGAGGCCTTGGTGCATGTCTCGGAGCACGTCTTTGGGCTGACGGGGGATACCGTTGTGTTCCACCTCTCTCAGTTTGCGGTGGTAGTGCTCCAGCTTCCTCTGCAGCTGCTGAATGGTCTGGGCCGACTTCTGGTTCTTCTTCTCAAACACCTGTTTGATGCGGGCACTCTGCTGCTTGTCCGCGTTGTTGGCCAGCTTCAGGTACTCGGCCACGTTGTCGTCTCTGGCCGTCTGCTCAATCTTGATCTGCTCGGTGAGCTTGAGGATCTTCTGCTGCAGCTGGGCGATGGCCTGTTTTGTGCGCTGGGGGTCGGGGGTGGTGTCGACCGAGTCCAGCCCGTAGCCGTCGGCTCCGCAGGAGAGGGCGTTGGGCGATACAGCCGGGCCGGAACCGTCCAGACAATCCAGCTGACCCAGGAAAGACAGTAACGAGGAGGAAGAGAAGATGGGAGGAGAGAAGGATAGATCAGAGACTGTCGTGTAAGATTGAGGAAGAGCATTAAAAGTAGCCAAATGGAGTGGAAAGTAACTATAAGGCAAACATGATCAAATCAGCCAACACCGTATAATCATAATATAGGGTCTCCAATCAAAAACACATTTTGACCAATGTGTAAAATGTTAATTGTGTAGATAATCATCCAAGAAAACCCAGTGATCCAAACCTCATGTCTCTATCATAATCCCTTCAAAAGTTAGTTTTTACCCTTGTAGGATGGTCAGAATTAGGGGGACTAAATGACAACCCATTTTTTATATATAAATATATCACACACACAACCGTTCAAAAGGTTCTAAGGTTCTACGGGTCACTTAGAAATGTCCTTGTTTTTGAAAGAAAAGCTGATTTTTTGTCCATCAAAATAACATCAAATTGATCAGAAATACAGTGTACATTGTTAATGTTGTAAATGACTATTGTAGCTGGGAACAGCGGATTTTAAATGGAATATCTAAATAGGCGTACAGAGGCCCATTATCAGAAACTGATGATTGCTTACAACGCTGTGTACTACTCCCTTCACAGAACAGCAAAAACTGGCTCTAACCAGAATAGAAAGAGTGAGAGGCCCTGGTGCACAACTGAGCAAGAAGACAAGTACATTAGAGTGTCTAGTTTGAGAAACAGCCGCCTCCCAAGTCCTCAACTGGCAGCTTCATTAAATAGTACCCGCAAACACACCAGTCTCAACGTCAACAGTGAAGAAGCGACTCCGGGATGCTGGCCTTCTAGGCAAAAGGGTTTTCTAAAGATCAATGAACCTTTTAAAATGATAAACTTGGATTAGCTATCACAACATGCCATTGGAACACGGGAGTGATGGTGGCTGATAATGGGCCTCTGTAGCCTATGTAGATATTCCATAAAAAATCTGCCGTTTCCAGCTACAATAGTCATTTACAACATTAACAATGTCTACACTGCATTTCTGATCAATTTGATGTTATTTTAAAATGGACAAAAAAAATAAAATGCTTTCCTTTCAAAAACAAGGAATTTTCTATGTGACCCCAAACTTTTAAACGGTAGTGTATATCTCTATCGCATCAGTTAGGCTGGATTCGGTGAACGGTAGCCCGTAGCCTTAATTCTGAGAGGCTCACCTTCCCATTGAACGGGTCGTCATTCTCAAATCCGCAGGACATAAAACAATAGAGGTAAAATGGATATCGATTGAGACATGACGCGTATGCTTTTCATATTAAGTCGAAACTCCTCTAAGACTTCACAAAAACAAGCGTCGCTCGGTGAAATGGCCATGGATTATTGAGCATGTTCCAAGCTTTTTATTGTCAAAGCCTTTTACATTTAATGACATATGTGAAATGCACCTTTTGCGACCCGCGGAAACAACTGACAACGACAAAATTATAAATCCCCAAAAGTTATGAGAAGCCTGCACCGCTATATCAACAGAGCTCTGTGCTTATTATCGGATATATTAAGTTACAAAATCTGACTTTTTGGAAGTAACGTTAATGACACATTAGAGAAAGACCCCACTGAACGACTCAGAACACGAATAATCAGATGTCTTGGTAAAATGTATTTTATAACATAAGGAAGCTTTGGGTTTGTGGTAGATTCTGCCTATTATAACATACAGAAGTGACATTTTCACCCCCTCTGGGCAGTGGCTGGACACCCTACATAATGTTACCTCAGACTGATTTGCCATAAAGGAACATGTTAATAATTTGTAAAAACAGCCGAGTCGTACCTTCCATAAATATCTCCAGAGGAACCCATGTCTATATACTGAGCAGTAATCCATCAGACAGGGATGCCATACAGAGTGTGTGTGTGTCTTCCCTATTCACAGTAAATGATGTGGCTTAACTGAAGCTAAAGCATTTTTCTCAACCAGAAAAATAAAAATGTTATGTTCTCAAATCTATTTTCTACACAGAGAGGTGGGATTCTAGAATGGCGGTGCTGGAGATCAGCCCAGAATGAATGACTTATGTTCCGTTCTGGGGAGTTGGGCCAGACGAAGGCCACTAACTACAAGTGGAGTTGCACTTCCATCCCACCTTCCATCACTGTGAGTTCAGACAGCTTATGTGGGGATGGAAAGGACTTTTGCTTTCTCTAAGACCGACAGACTGAGTCGCTCAACTACAGACACATCCAGACGCTACTGTAGCTAGCCACTAGCCTGTTAGCTGCTCATGTAACGCGAGTTAATTACAGTTCACACAGTAGGGTGGCCACGGTCTGCTGTTGGTGGAACAGACTGCTTAGGTTCGTCATCCTACTGCCCGATTCATACCCTTCCTGCTCAAAAGGCTTGGTGGTGTCATCAAGCATTGCGAGGTGACTGCCAGGGGTATGCACTGTGCATGATGGGTATACCTCAGACACAATGATGGGCTAGTTGTACTAGTTGTCTAGAGTTCAACACTCAATCCTAACAGCGTGAAGGATTTAGAAATGCACTGTCCTGCTACTAAATCAGTCAGTATTCATTCATTGGCAAAATATTGTTAATACAGTGTACTCCAAATTTCTACGGATTTGAGCAATTCCAGTGAGGACCAGTCTACATCTAAAATGTTGGAGGACAGTGTCAGAGATGTCAGGGGACCAGCCGCTTTTCAGCTTGTTTTGGCCTGCAAGTCAAGCCTTCGCTGGCTGACCTGAAGTATACTTGGAGACAGCCACAGCTAAATATAGAAAGGCTTAGAGCACATAGTGACCAATACACACACACACACACACACACACTGACCTGCCAGTAATGACAGTTCCTTTCACTCCTTCATCCAAGAACATCCAGAGGAAGGCAAGCCAGTAAGCCCAATATGATCAATTTCATTTCACAGTAAATCATCATGAATTCTGACCTTCCAATACTGTGCTTCCATTTAGATATGCGTTTTCTCTAGCAGCAGCTGCTTGTTTATTACATATTTTGTTTTAAATATAGGTGAAAAGCTTGCAGTGGCCTGTCTGCACCAGTGGGTAGGTTTTACAGGGGACCAACCCCTGTAGGGGCCTAGTTTCAACTCACCCTGTCAGGCTCCTCAGTGGAGTGGTACCCGGAAGTGAGCAGCATGTCGGCCAGGGCGGGGCTGGTGGGCGTGTCCGTGGTGGAGGAGGAGCGCGGGCGGCCAGCCTGCAGCAGCATAACCTCCTGGGTACTCCTCCGGTGGATCTGGGGGCTGCCTTTCTGGGGGGGGTCCCCGGTCCCCCCCGCCTTGGTGCGGCGGCTCTGCAGACTGGTCCCTCGCTTCATTATGGGGGGCGCGCCACGGATTTGCTGCAGAACGCGGCTCAGAGCTGCAGGGGGAGCGGAGGAAGTAGTGTGGGGGTCAGAGTCCGGACCGGGTGCCGAGTGGGCGTCCCCAACCTCTGGCCCCCCACCGTCAGGGGGCTCAAGGGCGGGGCAACCTGAGGAGGAGGCGGCGGCGTCGTGCGGGGAGACGGACGAGCGGCGGCGCTGCGGCTGGAAAAGCTGCTTCAGGCCGTGGCCAAGCGCGCCCATGTTCTCCAGTGCATTGTGGGTGATTTTGGACAGGCCGTGCTCCGACTCAGACGCCCTTCGGCCCACCTCCTGCTCCGCCCGACCTCCCGCATCCGGCTCCTCAGGACTCTGCTCACTACTAGCCTGATCCATCAGGGGGCGCCAGGCTAACGCTCAGCCACAGGGTCAACTCTGGGGGTGCGGGGGTCTAGCTACGCCCCAACAACACACCCCCTTTGAGAGGCAGCTTCAAAAGTCGGGAAGCAAGGAGTATGGCGCTCACTCACTTGGGCCCTATGCGCGTGCATGCGGATTGGCTCAAAGACATGCTCGTCTAACACAAAAAGGGAAATAAAATGGATTATGACATGCAACAGTGAGTGGATGGGACAAAAGAAAGCACCATAATTAAAACAATGATTACAAAAAGCAGCAGGCAGAGGTTGAACTCGTGTCAGCTTTGAAACATTGAGGCTCGAGTTTAGTTGACTCGATTTATTTATATATATATATATATGTATGTTCAAATATTTTTTATTATTACAATATTACACTGAACAAAAATATAAAAACGCAGCATGTAAAGTGTTGGTCCCATGTTTCATGAGCTGAAATAAAAGATCACAGAAATGTTCCATACGCACAAAAAGCTTCTCAAATTTTGTTCACAAATTAGTTTACGTCCCTGTCAGTGAGCATTTCTCCTTTGCCAAGACAATCCATCCACCTGACAGGTTTGGCATATCAAGAAGCTGATTAAAAAGCATGATCATTACACAGGTGGACCTTGTGCTGGGACAATAAAATCCCACTCAACCGTGCAGTTGTCACAATACAATGTCACAGATGTCTCAAGTTGAGGCAGCGTGCAATTGGCATGCTGACTGCAGGAATGTCCAGCAGAGCTGTCACCAGAGAATGTAATGTTAATTTCTCTACCATAAGCCGCCTCCTGACAAATTCTCTCAAATGACGTAGGTCCAACCAGCCTCACAACCACAGACCACGTGTATGGCCTCGTGCGGGAGAGCGGGTTTGCTGATGTCAACGTTGTGAACAGACTGCCCCATGGTGGCTGAGGGGTTATGGTATGGGCAGGTATAAGCTATGGACAACGAACAAAATTGCATTTTAAATTGATGCCAATTTGGATGCACAAAGACACCATGACGAGATCCTGAGGTGCAATCATCTGTATTCCCAGTCATGTGAAATCCATAGATTCGGGTCTAATGTATATATTTAAATTGACTGATTTCCTTACATGAACTGTAACTAAAATCTTTGAAATTGTTGCGTTTATATTTTTGTTCAGTATGGTAAATCCATATGACCCAAACCACAACGTCTGTGATGTCCAAACCCACTTACAAAACAACTCTACTAAAGAAAGCAGACTTCTACAGCAATGACGGGTGTCGTGCTAAACAAAATAATTTCCAAAAACAATTTCTGAAATGCTGGGGTTTTATTGTACAGTTTCCATAGATAGTGGCACTTCAGTGTGTCATATTGCAAACGCACTTTTAGAGAACGAAAGCACGTCACAGGACCTGGGTTAACTAGCCTAATCTGACTGTGGTTTCCTTGTCAGGCAGAGGTTAACAAACATTGCCTTCATTTGTTATTTACTTAGACAGTTGTTTGTAGTCTAATATAAGATACACAGCATTTCAGAAACTATTTCTTTACTAAAATGGGTGGGGGGGGAAACATATCCTTTGAGGATTTCGAATGAGTTTAAAGTAAATAGTATGAAAAAGATAAGTAATAATGAAACAAAATATAAATGAATATAATGGAATCTTCTGGTGGTTTCTTATCTGGCTGAGGCACCCAGAGTTGCGCCATGATATCCCTGTAGAGAGCCTTGACCTTAGAGACCAGATCAAGCATGGAGCCGTGAGCGGAGATGGCTAAGGCTAAATCCACATCGTCTGAGAGTTGAGCTCCAGGAAAGCACTTTATATAAAGACTGTATTTTACTTAGCAACAGCAAAGAAAGGGGGAAGAGATATGGAGGAAGAGAGCGCGAGGGAAAAGGAGAGAGCAAGAAGAAACAGGTGGCAAGAAAGAGAGAGAAAAAAAAAAAGAGAGCCAGGGAGATAGATCTTACCCTCCGTCCAGCTTCTCCTCTTCCGACTTACAGATCAGGGTTGGCTGCGGAGGAAGAGGTCAACGTCAGAGGGAAATCACTATCAAAATGGAACCAATGACGAGATACAAATAAATGACGCTGGCAACGGCGGCACACGGACCCGTGCTCAAATCAGCCGTGTACAAACTGCACAGAATCAACGAGACCTGTACACACTCACTGAGGGGCTTCAGGGACTCCTCCTAGAATACATTTTGAGAAGTCCTCATCTTAACAGCAAATATCTTCACTGCCTTGTGCACACTCAAAATATGAGACCATGACATGGTGTGTGGAACACCTCGCAGTGATGACTCCATCCAGATTACTCAGGAGAGCTACGAGCAGAGCAGTAGAGGTCCGATACATCATGAGTGTTACAGTAAATAACAGAAGTAATGAGGGACACAAAGCTTGAGAGACGCTGACCAGCAGAGCTCCTTTTGTGCAGTGAGCCAAGAACCTGCTTTTTAGTCAAAGCCTTCATCCCAAATGGAACCAAATCCTCCTACATAGTACACTACTTTTGATGGGCTCTGGTCAAAAAGTAGTGCACTATACAGGGGACAGGGTGCCGCTTCGGACAGAGTAAGTGCCTGTCAGTGGAACCCACCAACCACACCAGTTGCCCAATCCGCACACAACTAAAGGAAGAGGAAAAGGGAAAGAATTCAGTCACCACCAGTTTACTGGCACAAGCCGGACACGATGCCTCCCACACAACTCCCTACCCACTCGCAAATTATAATACATCACCACAATTTCCCCTCACATTAGCAGATTGGAGGATGCAGAGAAAAACTGCCTGCATAGCGCAACGCCCAAATACAGCATAGAAAAAAACACTACTAATGACAGAGTGAAAGTATCCCAAATGGATAGGATTGAGAGATTGCTTCATTTGAGTAAGTCCCTTCCTCATAGCTGGAACACTAAGCCTGTAACATTAACCCAACACTGAGGTAACACTGAGGTAACACTATGGCTAATCTCGCCCAGAAGCGGTGCACACTTAGCAGTAACTAACACTTGACCTCACCAGATAGGCAAAAGTAGATGTCAACAGGCATATCTGCATACTCCTCAGCTATCAGTGGAAATCCCCTAACGCTCTTACCCGTTCCCCTCCCCATTTCACCCCATGTTTAACTTATTGCAAGCGAGACTGAAAGGTCCGGCTATATATAGGCCCATTTGCAGGCCGAATTCACTGAGGGGACGCAGTGGTTAACAAGTGAGCAGGTAGGCTACACACAAACCAAACAAAAGCACACAGTGACATGCATGTTCCACAGAGTGATTAGGGAGTCTAATGGCATTATGAATGCATTATTAAGCAGACAGGACCTAATGCTGTAATATAAGACTACCTACTACCACAGATGTAGTCCAAAATGCATATTTATCTAGGCAAGTCAGTTAAGAACAAATTCTTATTTACAATGACGGCCTAGGAACAGTGGTTTAACTGCCTTGTTCAGGGGCAGAACAACAGATTTTCACTTTGTCAGCTCGGGGATTCGATCTGGAAACCTTTCGGTTACTGGCCCAACGCTCTAACCACTAGGCTACCTGCCGCCCCGATCTACGAGTACAGGGACAAGTGTACTAACAGACATTCACACAGTGAAGCACACCACGACTCCCCCAGTCTCTTTTCCTCCTTTAGGGCGCTACATTATCTCTGTCAGAAGTGGGTCAGCCAACACTCTCCTATCACTGGGAAGATCTCAATTGCATACTCCTCGCGTCCTCCCTCCTTCTCAAAACCCATTGGATGAGAAAGCCAGAGGTCACTTCCCTCTGACCTTCTCCTCTAATGGGTTTTGAGAAGGAGACGAGGAGAGAGGACGCGAGGAGTATGCAATTGAGATCGCCCCCACTCTTTCCCTCGGCCGCCTCATGCATGCAGCCTTCCAAGGTCACACCAGCATGTGTGTATGTGTGTCTCTCTCTACAGTCTATACTGCATGTGCCTACATGGAGAAGATATTTCATGCAAATGTATCTACCACATTGGCAACCATATCTGTACTTGTGTCCATTCACTGTAACTGTCTACTTTCACATGGCATCTACAGCATGGCCCTTTGTCCAGGAAGGGGACAATGTCTTAATGTGCTGTGTCCGCCTGCATCCATCTTCTCATCTATTTTTACCACTGTTCATCTACCAAAAGCTATTCTTCATTCTGATGAAAGCCAACATGGCTGTAACATTAATACCACAACTATTTCAGGCTCCGTTTTTTAAAGCTGAAAAGCGGCCTTCTTTTACACAAAAAATAGCTTTAGGAAAGGTGCGATTGGCAATTAGTCTAGGATCCCTTTAGTTTGGCTAGCTACTTTAGTTTGGCTTTACTGGGAAGCATACCTTGAGTTCCGGTCATCAGCAGGCCTATTGGGATTTCACTGCATAGGAAAAGCCTAAGTATTCCAAGGAAATTTCCAAAAACCCACTTCCTTTGAACACTCTTTCAAAGTACAAGAGCTGGGATGTCCTTTTCTCTTCAGTCAACAGTTTCCACTGATGTTTCAGAATGTCACATGCTGAAAAGGAAAGAGGAGATAAATATGTCAGGGCAGGTTTTCAAACATCTTTACCATTAACCCAAGGAGTCCCACCATATCGCTGGTGTGTTTTGGACTTCTAAACCACTTTAAACATTGTGTTAGAGATTCTGGTTTGTACAACTGAATTGGTCTATTTCTTCTGCATCCGTAGATTCCATTAGTCTGTGTGCTTAATGGGGGCTGAGCTAGAGCGGTGTTTGTGAGACAAGGGAGTAGAGTCCAAAGAGCTCTTCTACATAGAAGATAATTGGAAATCCCAGGACATAGTGTCTATAATAAGCTCAAAGTTTCTGTCACAAACACCACACAACTAATTCTGTACTTACAGCATTCATCATGTTTTTGCTTTGGCGGACCTTATTTTATTGACATTTGTCGATAAAACTCACGAATGCACCGGTTTATGACAAATTGTTGTGTTCTACTTGTAATCCTGGTTGTCCTAAAAAGAAGATGGTTTTAAACTAAATTGTATTTGTGAAGCTAATGTAAGGGCTGAACATGCAGACAAATGAAAGTCAAATATGTGATTTGCTGGGATCTCAGGACTGATAGGACTGATAGTGTTAAGATCACGGTTCATCCATGGCCTACAAATTGACTTAAATATGATCATAATGCTTTTGAGAAACTCCCTGGAGTTCAATTACACGTGTGACTCACTCTTAACTGTGATTAAGTATCAAAAGTAAAGGTATAAATTATTTCAAATTCCTTATATTAAAGCAAACCAGATGGCACCATTTTCTTGTATTGTAATTTACAGAAAGCCACAGGCACACTCCAACATTCAGACAACATTTACAAACGAAGCATGTGTGTTTAATGAGTCTGCCAGATCAGACGCAGTAGGGATGACCAGGGATGTTCGGTTGATAAGTGCGTGAATTTGACTGTTTTCCTGTCCTGCTAAGCATTCAAAATGTAACGACTACTTATGGGTGTCAAGGGAAATGTATGGAGTAAAAATTACTATATTTTCTTAAGGAATGTAGTGAAGTAAAAGTAGTCAAAAATATAAATAGTAAAGTGCAGATAACCCCAAAAAACTACTTAAGTAGTACTTAAAGTATTTTTACACCACTGGACTTAATACAGTACATTCGCCTGATTCAATGTGCTATTGCACTGCATATCCTTCTGTCTAGTCCAGTGGGCCGTCATAAAGACTAAGACAAAACAGGTGCACAGACACTGGCCTGGGATAGGCAAACCAATGCCAACATCTTCAAGGGGTGTGATGGGCCTACCTGTCAACACAAAGCACTAGAATAGCTAGGCCTAATACAATCCTGGCTAAATCGTGTGAGATTAGTTCAACTGCCACAATCAGTCGGCTACCTAGATAGCTAACTTTGCCTCCACTGAGTAGCCCATTTCTGTGAGCTTGCTATTTCTTAGCTAACTGACAGATCGATTTTTCCAATCAATTAAATAATCGTTGTGTGGGGTTTGTTTTTACAATAGGAGACATTAGCTAGTTTGACTGCCGAGCTAAACGCAGAGCTGTTAGCTCAATTAATCCGATAAACGTAATCAGACAGATAGCCGTTGATAAATGTCTTTGCTGCAAGATATGTGGAGGTGTTCACGCCCAAAACCGGCCTGTGCGTAATTAACTAGCGATAAGACACCTAGCTAATTACAATCACACTTCAATCTAACGTCAAGGTATTGCTAAGCAATTGACTACATACCTTAACTACCGAGATTATAAAGTGGAAAAGAACAATTATCCCATCCCATTTCAGAATAGAAAATGACAGCCGCGCAAACGTTACCGTCAGTGGCCAAACAACACTACCACCAGCATCATCAATATGAGCATGAGCCATTTAGCTAACTATTAGCATAGGTGTGGATTTTTAATCGAGGCTAGTTAATGTTACATCCACTATCGTGGACAGGCCTAATTAAAATGCTAACCCGGCAATAGACATTACATGAAAAATATGGTTTGCGTTCAGACACATTTTAGTCGTTGCGTATGGCTAATGATCTCACAGACAGCCTGAAAACATCCACCCACCCGGTGTTTTGTAGGATGTAACGACATAGCTAGCTAACGTTAGTTAGCAGGTTTGTGCCCGTGGATTTCCACCGCAGCACATCCCGACGTTACACCGGCTGAGTGGCGTCCATGCTACTCCCTCCCTGACAGACACCATACTGAACAAGTTACACCTATTTACTAACTTAGCCAATATTAATAGCAAATGTTAGCTAGTTTCATTCAATGAAAATGTAGTTAGCGCGCATCTGTCTATTGGAAATGTGTGATAGGGCATGGTTGATCATATATGAATGCTGACACACCCCAACACAAACCTTAGTCAGCTCATGCCCAAACAGTAACGACACATTAAAGTAAATCGCTTGCACCCAGACAACTAGTTACCGCTTATCTAGTTTAGCTAATTCTAGCAAGATAAAACAGGTTGGTTGGGAGTAACGTTAGCTAGCGGTGGCTAGCTAGTTTTAGCGATAGCTAGCCAGCCAGCTACTACACCGCTAGCTTAGCTAACACCAGGTTGAACACAACTTAATAAACAATACACCTCTTTCAAGAATAAACTACAAAATGAGAAATTCTATACTCGACATTGATATTACAGTTCGCCAATCAAACTATATTGTGTATTTACATATTATAACTTACATGGGCGCTGAGAGGATTGTGTTGATGAACGTTCATTTCTCCCGATGGAACACTCCCACGATGACGTCAAAGAGCGTTTTCAACGTAGGTGGTGATAGGGCGACTCATCTGACAGCAGACAATTTTATTTTGATACGGAGAAGACACACCGTCTGAGAAGATACTTCAATATTATAATGTAAAAGGTTAAAAGCTATATATATATATATATATTGTATATATATATATATATATATGGCTCCGGAGCGGCACAGCGGCCTAAGGCACTGTACTACAGTCCCTGGTTCGAATCCAGGCTGTATCACGTCCGGCCTTGATTGGGAGTCTCATAGGGCGGCTCATAATTGGCCCAGCGTCATCCGGGTTTGTCCAGGGTAGGCCGTCATTGTAAATAAGAATTTGTTCTTAACTGACTTGCCTAGTTAAATAAACGTTAAATAAATAAAATTAAAAAACATGTAGGAAGGGATTAGGAGAAAGTGACTGGTAGCATGATTAATAATAATATAGAGCAGTGTAAACAGGGCTGAAAAGTGACTGGTAACAGGAATATATAAATACTATGGTAATATACTAATGGAAATATATATACAGTGCATTCGGAAAGTATTCAAACCCCTTGACTTTTTCCAAATTGTGTTATGTTACAGCCTTATTCTAAAATCGTTTTTTTCCCTTGATCAATCTAAACACAATACCCCATAATGACGAAGCAAGAACAGGTTTGTACAACTTTTTGCACATTTATTACAAATAAAAAACTGAAATATGACGTTTACATAAGTATTCAGACCCTTTACTCAGTGCTTTTTTGAAGCACCTTTGGCAGCGATTACCACCGAGTCTTCTTGGGTATGACACTACAAGCTTGGCACACCTGTATTTGGGGAGTTTCTCCCATTCTTCTTTACAGATCCTTTCAAGCTCTGTCAGGTTGGATTGGGAGCACCGCTACACAGCTATTTTCAGGTAGATAGGGTTCAAGTCCAGGCTCTGGCTGGGCCACTCAAGGACATGCAGAGCCTTGTCCCGAAGCCACTCCTGCGTTGTTTTGACTGTGTGCTTAGGGTCATTGTCCTGTTGGAAGGTGAACCTTCGCCCCAGTCTTGAGGTCCTGAGCGCTCCGGAGCAGGTTTTCATCAAGGATCACTCTGTACTTTGCTCCATTTATCTTTCCCTCGATCCTGACTAGTCTCCCAGTCACTGCTTCTGAAAAACATCCCCACAGCATGATGCTGCCACCATCATGCTCCACTGTAGGGATGGTGCCAGGTTTCCTCCAGACGTGACGCTTGTCAGTCAGGCCAAAGAGTTCAATCTTGGTTTCATCAGACCAGAGAATCATGTTTCTCATTGTCTGGGAGTTCTTTAGGTGCCTTTTGGCTGTCACGTGTTCTTTAGGTGCCTGTGAGCTGTCATGTGCCTTTTACTGAGGAGTGGCTTCCGTCTGGCCACTCTACTATAAAGGCCTCAATGGTGGAGTTCTACAGAGATGATTGACCTTCTGGAGGTTCCCCCATCTCCACAGAGGAACTCTGAGCTCTGTCAGAGTGACCTCCCTGACCAAGGCTCTTCTCCCCCGATTTCTCAGTTTGGCCGGGAACTAGGAAGAATCTTGGTGGTTCCAAACTTCTTACATTAAAGAATGATGGAGGTCACTGGGTTCTTGGGGACCTTCAATGCTGCAGGAATTTTGTGGTACCCTTCCCCAGATCTGTGCCTTGACACAATCCTGTCTCGGCACTCTACAAACAATTCCTTTGACCTCATGGCTTGGTTTTACCTCTGACATGCACTGTCAACTGTGGGAGCTTATATAGACAATTGTCGTGGAAATTGCCACCAGGGACACCTGAAGTCAATCTTAAATTAATCATTCTTTATTATCAGCAAGCTGGAGAGGTTCCAACAAACTTAATGCACCAAGTAGTACACATCTGTCAGGAGCTCTGCCGGGGCAGTCCCATTAGTTCTCTTATATACTGCTTCAACAGACAAGTTATATTTGCATGATTTAGCTTATTCATTATTAATTCATAATTAACGTTTGGTTAATGCATGTGACTGACCAATACCTCATGAGGCTTCTTCTCTCCAAGCTGAGACCTTGAAACTGAGACACCCGTTTCAGTTCTCAAAACAATGTTCTGGGCATACTGCCAAATTGCTTATACTGATAGTGAGGATTCCTCCCAGGCACAATCAACCAGTCACTTGCATGAACCCAGTCTAATTGGTCATAAGGTGAATGCACCAATTTGTAAGTCGCTCTGGATAAGAGCGTCTGCTAAATGACTTAAATGTAATGTAAATGTTATTGGAAAAGCACAAACATAACATGTTCTTTCACACAGGTGTGTGCTTTTCCAAATCATGCCCAATCATTTGAATTTACCACAGGTGGACTCCAATCAAGTTGTAGAAACATCTCAAGGATGATAAATGGAAACAGGATGCACCTGAGCTCAATTTCGATTCTCATAGCAAAGGGTCTGAATACTTATGTAAATAATGCATTTCTGTTTTTCATTTTTAATAAATGTGCAAACATTTCTACTAACCTGTTTTCACTTTGTCATTATGGGGTATTGTGCGTAGATTGATGAGGAAAACAATTATTTAATCAATTTTAGAATAAGGCTGCAATGTAACAAAATGTGGAAAAAGTCAGGGGATCTGAGTACTTTCCGAATGCACTGTACATGTAAACATGAGTAATAGTGACCAGTAGCAGGATAAATCAATAGATACTAATTAGCAGAAGCATAGATATGTGCGTGTGTGGTGTCAGTAAGAGTGACAGTGAAAGTGTATGTCTGAGTGGGTAGAGACTTGTGGTTCGACATAGAGTCAGTGTGGATAGTCTGTGGGAGAGGGAGAGCAGTAGTTGTTAGCCATTTAACAGTCTTATGGCCAGGGGATAGAAGCTGTTAGGAGTCTGTTGGTCTGAGCCTTGATGCACTGGTACTGCCTGCTGGATGGGACCATGGAGAACAGTCCATTTCTTGGGTGGCTGGAGTCCTTGGCAATTTCTGCGGCCTTTCTCAGACACCGCCTGACGTGAACGTCCTGGATGGCTGGGAGCTCACCGCCAGTGATGCACTGGGCCGCCGCACCACCCTCTGTAGGGCCTTGGTTGGATGGGCTATTTACAGATGGGCTGTGTACAGCTGCAGTGATCGGTAAGCTGCTCTGACAGCTGATGATTAAAGTTAGTGAGGGAGATAATAGTCTCCAACTTCAGTGATTTTTGCAATTTGTTCCAGTCATTGGTAGCAGAGAAATGGAAGGAAAGGCGGCAAAAGGAAGTGTTGGCTTTGGGGATGACAAGTGAAATATACCTGCTAGAGCGCGTGCTACGGGTGGGTGCTGCTATGGTGACCAGTGAGCTGAGATAAGGCGGAGCTTTACCTAGCAAAGACTTATAGATGACCTTGAGCCAGTGGGTTTGGCGACGAATATGTAGCGAGGACCAGCCAACGAGAGCATACAGATCACAGTGGTGAGTAGTTTATGGGGTTTTGGTGACAAAACGGATGGCACTCTGATAGACTGCATCCAATTTGCTGTGTAGAGTGTTGTAGGCTATTTTATAAATGACATCGCCAAAGTCAAGGATCGGTAGGATAGTCAGTTTTACGAGGGTATGTTTGGCTGCATGAGTGAAGGAGGCTTTGTTGTAAAATATGAAGCCAATTCTAGATTTAATTTTGGATTGGAGATGCTTAATATGAGTCTGGAAAGAGAGTTTACAGTCTAGCCAGACACCTAGGTATTTGTAGTTGTCCACGTATTCTAGGTCAGAACCGTCCAGAGTAGTGATGCTAGTCGGGCGGGCGGGTGCGGACAGTGAACGGTTGAAGAGCATGCATTTAGTTTGACTTGCATTTAAGAGCAGTTGGAAGCCAAGGAAGGAGTGTTGTATGGCATTGAAGCTCGTTTGGAGGTTTGTTAACACAGTGTGCAAAGAAGGGCCAGATGTATACAAAATGGTGTCGTGTGAGTAGGGGTGGATCAAAGAATCACCCGCAGCAAGAGCGACATCATTGATATATACAGAGAAAAGAGTCGGCCCGAGAATTGAACCCTGTGGCACCCCCATAGAGACTGCCAGTGGTCCAGACAACAGGCCCTCCGATTTGACACACTGAACTCTATCTGCGAAGTAGTTGGTGAACCAGACGAGGCAGTCATTTGAGAAACCAAGGTTGTCGAGTCTGCCAATAAGAATACGGTGATTGACAAAGTCGAAAGCCTTGGCCAGGTCGATGAAGACGGCTGCACAGTACTGTCTTTTATCGATGGTAGTTATGATATTGTTAAGGACCTTGAGCGTGGCTGAGGTGCACCCGTGACCAGCTCGGAAACCGGATTGCATAGCGGAGAAGGTACGGTGGGATTCGAAATGGTCTGTGATCTGTTTGTTCACTTGGCTTTCGAAGACTTTAGAAAGGCAGGGCAGGATGGATATAGGTCTGTAACAGTTTGGGTCTAGAGTGTCTCCCCCTTTGAAGAGGGGGATGACCGCGGCCGCTTTCAAATCTTTAGGAATCTCGGACGATACGAAAGAGAGGTTGAACAGACTAGTAATAGGGGTTGCAACGATGGCGGCGGATCATTTTAGGAAGAGATGGTCCATATTGTCTAGCCCAGCTGATTTGTCGGGATCCAGATTTTGCAACTCTATCAGAACATCAGCTGTCTGGATTTGGGTGAAGGAGAAGCGGGGGGGGGGGGGGGGGGGGGCTTGGGCCAGTTGCCTCCGGAGGGTGCAGAGCTGTTGGCCGGGGCTGGGGTAGCCAGGTGGAAAGCATGACCAGCCGTAGAGAAATGCTTATTGAATTTTTTTAAGATGGTGAGGAAAGCACTTTTAAAGAACAACCAGGCATCCTGTACTGATGGGATGAGGTCAATATCCATCCAGGATACCCGGGCCAGGTCGATTAGAAAGGCCTGCTTGCAGAAGTGTTTTTGGGAGCATTTGACAGTGATGAGGGGTGGTAGTTTGACCACGGACCCATAACAGAAGCAGGCAATGAGGCAGTGATCGCTGAGATCCTGGTTGAAAACAGCAGAGGTGTATTTAGAGGGCAAGTTGGTCAGGATGATATCTATGAGGAAGCCCATGTTTACGGATTTGGGGTTGTACCTGGTAGGTTCCTTGATCATTTGTGTGAGATTGAGGGCATCTAGCTTAGATTGTAGGACGGCCGGGGTGTTAAGCATATCCCAGTTTAGGTCACCTAACAGTACGAACTCTGACGATAGATGGGGGGCAATCAATTCACATATGGTGTCCAGGGCACAGCTTGGCGCTGAGGGGGGTCCATAACAAGTGGCGACACTGAGGGACTTATTTCAGGAGAGATTAATTTTAAAAATTAGAAGCTCGAACTGTTTGGGCATAGACCTGAATAGTATGACAGAACTCTGCAGGCTATCTCTACAGTAGATTGCAACTCCGCCCCCTTTGCCAGTTCTATCTTGATGAAAAATGTTGTAATTGGGGAGGGAAATTTCTGAATTTTTGGTGGCCTTCCTAAGCCAGGACTCAGACACGGCTAGGACATCAGGGTTGGCGGAGTGTGCTAAAGCAGTGAATAAAGCAAACTTAGGGAGGAGGCTTCTTATGTTAACATGCATGAACCCAAGACTTTTACGGTTACAGAAGTCAACAAATGAGAGCGCCTGGGGACACACAGGACCTGGGTTAACCTCTACATCACCAGAGGAACAGAGGAGGAGTAGGATGAGGGTACGGCTAAAGGCTATAAGAACTGGTTGTCTAGTGCATTGGGAACAGAGTATAAAAGGAGCAGATCTCTGCGCGTGGTAGGATAGATTTAGGGCATAATGTACAGACAAGGGTATGGTAGGGTGCGAGTACAGTGGAGAAAAACCTAGGCATTGAGTGACGATGAGAGAGGTTGCATCTCTGTGTCACGTCCTGACCATAGAAAGGTTTTATTTTCTATGGTAGAGTAGGTCAGGGCGTGACTAGGGGTTTAGTCTAGTTTATATTTTCTATGTGGGGTTCTAGTTTGTTTTTTCTATGTTGGTGTTTTAGTATGATTCCCAATTAGAGGCAGCTGGCTATCGGTGTCTCTAATTGGGGATCATACTTAAGTAAAAAAAATTCCACTTGTGTTATGGGATATTGTTTGGCGTTAGTGCACTTTGCACCGCTGTAGTCACGGTTTGTTCGTTTATTGTTTTGTTAAGTTTCACTATTAATAAAGCATGTGGAACTCTACATTCGCTGCGCCTTGGTCCATCTCTACACCTGACCATGACACTCTGGAGGTGCCAGTTAAGCTGGGTTCGGTCTTCGCATGTGTGGGGGGTGGGGCAAAGGAGCTATCTGAGGCATGTTGAGCGGGACTTGGGGCTCCGCAGTAAAATAAAACAATGAGAGCTACCCTAAACAACTGTGTACAAGGCATATTGACATTAGAGAGAGGCATAAAGAAATCACAGGTGTTGATTGGGAGAGTTAAGACAACAGTGGGTAAGACAACAATGAGTAAATGGCGATGAATGGGCAGAGAGGGTCAGTTAGCTACACACAGGGCCTGAGTTCGAGGCTGGGGCCGACAGATAAACAAAATGAAGTACCGTGTTAATGAACAGCTCTTGACTTGAAGCTCTTGACCCTCTCCACTGCAGACCCGTCGATGTTTCCTGTAGTCCACGTTCAGCTACTTGGTCTTGCTGACGTTGAGGGAGAGGTTGTTGTCCTGGCACCATACTGCCACGTCTCTGACCTCCTCCCTGTAGGCTGTCTCATCGTGTGTGTGTGTGTGTGTCTCCGTCACCAGATCTCAACCCAACTGAACCCAAAAACACCAAATTATGGAATTTGGTGTCGCATCCCTCCAATAAAGTTCCAGACAATTGTGGAATCTATGCCAAGACACTTTGAAGCTGTTCTGGCGGCTCGTGGTGACCCAACGTGCTATTAAGATACTTTATGTTGGTGTTTCCTTTGTTTTGGCAGTTACCTACATATAGGTACTTAGTTTTATTAGTTGTATTAGTTTTAGCAGTAGTTTTATTAGTTGGTCAATTCGATTGTGGGTCTATTAAATGAATTAGACAGTAGCTAGTTGCCATGTTATTCTTGTTACTAAGTATTGTTTTGTTTATCTTGAAAATCAGATGATGCATCTCAAGAGAGTTCATACTGCACAATTTCAAATACTTTTTTTTTTATAACTTTGGTGCGATTGTTCACAACTAAGCACAAAAACCTAAACAGAGCATCAAAATGGCTAATTTTCAATTGACTGAGTACAACAAACAAAGTCACTTGTTCACTGCACCAAACCACTCTTTCAATTTGGATAGATATTCAATCTAAGTATCTCTGAATGGCACACATAATGGCACACATAAGCCATGTCTCAAGGCTTAAAAATCCTTCTTTAACCTACCTCCTCCCCTTCATCTACAGTACACTCATTGAAGGGGATTTAACAGGTGACGTCAATAAGGGATCATAGCTTTCACCTGGATTCACCTGATCAGTCATGGAAAGAGCAGGTGTTCCTAATGTTTTGTACACTCAGAATATATAGGCATAAATACTACATCATCATTCTCCATCAGCCAGTGTGCTTCCATAGGACAAAGTGGAAAGAGGAACTGTAGTGTTGTGTGCAATGCACTGCGGAAATACCTGGGTTGCACAGGAGGTTGGTGGCACATTAATTGGGGAGGATGGGCTCATAGTAACGGCTGGAACGGAATTAATGGAATGGTAATCGAACTCATCAAACACATGATTTCCATGGGTTTGATACCATTCCAATTACTCCATTCCAGCCATTGTTATGAGCCTTCCTCCCCTCAGCAGCCTCCTGTGAACAATATATACCATTCATTATTTGAATTTCATTGATACACTGTAAGCTGATTAATTTTGTCAAGCAGAGAGACAGGTGATAGTGTATCAGTTGACAAGTCACGTAGAAAAGGTGATCTTGTACAATGTTGCATGGGGCAGAAAAGGCTTAAAACACCTTGCTATGTTTTTACAGTAGCCAACTGCTTTACAATACCCCTATTTATGATGATTTGTCCTACGTATGTACTGTACAAGAATAATGATACTGTAATACTGGCATAATTCTCAACATGCTCACAACCTGCCATTGGATACAAAAAATGATTATTGCATGTCAAGTTAAAATCAAATACTGTACGGGAAATTATATTTACCATCTACTATTCTTTCTATTCAGCACTTCAAAAAGAACAGTTTTGAAATATGTATATAATATTTTTTGCTATTGGATTAAATGGTAGTTAAAATGACAAGATGGGGAGCCTATCATTCATTATCTGATGTATTGGTAATGGTCTACTTCTTAGACTTAGATTTTGCATGAATAACTCAGGGGTGAAAGATGTGTGAAAACCCAACAAATGCATAATAAAAGGTTCTGAACATAAGATAGGGGGAATTACAAGTGTTATCAGTTTAGAGTTGTGTACTCTTTGAACTCCCGTCACATACAGTATGTTACCGAGGTCAACACATCACCCATTTCTACATTGAGTAGGGTATAGCAAGAGTATGGCAGTATTCCACCAGCCACGTATTGTAATAAAATTGCACGAGACTCAAGCCATGGACCAGTGGATACCAAACTGACCCATTTTGTTTCCATTTTCAGAAGTGGCCCTTGAGCATGACAGGTGTGCCGTACATTAATCCATAAAAGCTAGTGCTACCCTGTACCATACATAAACAGATGCAATAGCTCAGTGATCTCATTGTAATTGCTTTGGGAGAAAGAACTGATAGATGCATTGAAAATAAATTGTTCCCTTTATGCAGCGTTGACTTGGAGAACCATGCAGGCTTCATGAGTCCAGAGGACTCCACTCTGCCTAACAGTATACCCAAGTGTATTTATTTAGCGTTTCACAAAGCATGCTTGGCAATTGTAAATTCCTCCTGTTGAAAGAAATGTGTGATTAGAATGAAACTTGAATTGTTATTTGTGTATATAGTACATTAGATAATTACACAAAATTAGTTGTTGAGGGTTGTTGAGAGGGAAACTGGTCAAACGGGGTATCCAGGCATTTGTGGGACCTGTGCGTATCTAGGCATTTGTGGGACCTGGAGAAATTCTTTAGGTGGCATATGTAGGGCCTGGGTAGCAGGGTTACGGGAATGAGTGTGTTTAGGAGTGGTACTTGTGGTTGGAGCTGCAGTTGAAATAGTGGTTGGGGGTGTTGTTGGGACAGAGGGTTGTTGAAGGGGACACTGAGGGAAATGGTACTGGGGGAAAGGGCCATAATGGTATCCCTGGTATACGTACGGGTATCCAGGTGTTAGTGGTCGGTAACAGGTGCAGGTGCCTGGGTCGTGAGTTCAGGGATTATGGGGTTTAGGGGTAGGGGGAGTAAGAGTGGGTTCAACAGGAGATGTTGACACAGGCATGGCTTTCTGGCCAGGGTGATGAGAAAAATAATGGTATTTGGGGTAACTGAGTTGCTGAGGGAGTAGCCTTGCTGTCAGCAGGAGAGGATGGAGTGGATGGAGAGGGAGGGAGTGTAGTAGCTGCAGTGGTGGTTGGTGCAGCAGTGGTTTGAGGGGGGCCTGCAGAGCAGGAGACTGTGAGCTCCCCATCAACCGAAGGCATAGACCAGCAAACACTCATCATCCTGAGGGGGAAAAAACAGTGGTGTAAAGTAACTAAGTAAAAATACTTTGAAGTACTACTTAAATCGTTTTTGGTGGGTATCTGTACTTTACTTTGCTATTTGTATTTATTTATTTAACTTTTATTTAGTCAGGGGAAACCCATTGAGACCAGGGTCTCATTTTCAAAGGTGCCCTGAGCACAGCAGTACAACAGTACAACAACTTTCAACATTACAACCACAACAATCTCTTCATCGCTGGCATACCCGACACCCCGACGAGCTCTGGGGGCCCATGCACCTGTCATTGCTTTTTTTGTTTATGTCATGAATAATTTTGACAGTAACGCTCAAAAGTAATTAATTCATAAACCGTTTTAATTTCCATATCTACTAGGAAGCTAAGTGTTTGTTTCTTCGGCTTCAGGAATGTGACTGAAAAAGTGCCCCAGGTCTTTAATTGTTGACGCACGGATCCCTTTTCACCAACAACCGCTGAATTGCAGAGCGCCAAATACAAAAACAATTGCTAAAAATATTTATAATCATCAAATCACAAGTGCAATATAGCAAAACACAGCTTAGCTTGTTGTTAATCCACCTGTCGTGTCAGATTTTGAAAATATGGTTTACAGCGAAAGCAATCCAAGCGTTTGTGTGAGTTTATCAATCACTAGACAAAACATTAAGAACACCTAGCAGCCATGTAGATTGGTCACGAAAGCCGGAAAAGCAATAAAATGAATCGCTTACCTTTGATGATCTTCGGATGTTTGCACTCACGAGACTCCCAGTTACACAATAAATGTTCCTTTTGTTCGATAAAGATTATTTTTATATAAAAAAAACTCAATTTGTTTGGCGCGTTATGTTCAGTATTCCACAGCCTTTGGCAGATCATCAAGGCTTGACGAATAGTATCCGTAAAGTTCGTAGAAACATGTCAAACGTTTTTAATAATCAATCTTCAGGTTGTTTTTAACATCAATAATCGATAATATTTCAACCGGACTGTAAACTGTTCAATACTGGAGAGAAAGAAAATGTCGAGCAACGAGTGTCGTGCGCATCAACTAATGGAGGGACATCTGTGTATCCACTGACGCGTTTTGATAAGTCTCGCTCATTTTTCAAAATAAAAGCTTGAAACTATGTCTAAAGACTGTTCACACCCTGAGGAAGCCACAGGAAAATGAATCTGGTTGATATCCCTTTAAATGGACGAAAGGCAGGCAATGGAACAGTGATTTTTCAAAATAAGAGTCACTTCTTGGTTGGATTTCCTGTTCTGTTATACTCACAGACAATATTTTGACAGTTTTGGAAACTTTAGAGTGTTTTCTATCCTACTCTGTCAATTATATGCATATTCTAGCATCTGGACCTGAGAAATAGGCAGCTTACAATGGGAACGTTATTTTTACAAACATAAAAATTCTGCCCCCTAGCTTCAAGAGGTTTCAAAAAAAAAATCACTGATTCAAATTATAAGGGGGATATCGGTTTACAAATGCCGTGGTCAAGGCTGAAACGACGCCAATGCAATGAGTGGAGCTTACTTGGGTGTTCAGAAATCTCATCAGACGGAGAGCCTTATGCTTCTTATGTAGTTGTTTGAGTTTAAGTTAAGAAAGCGATCTCTTCGCAGAAACGACAGTTACAGGGATGGTATAAACAGCTTGATTGTCGATGCAACATCAGGGAATCTGTGCAGAAGGGAGGAGTGCTTCAAATACAGCAGTTCTGCAACATCTTTAATTGAGCCTCTCGTTCTCCTTAATTGCCGTGCTCAAAATGTTACGAAAATAGATGAACTGTATATGAAGCTCTGGGGGCAGGTTGTCTAGATACTGGACAGCCAATAAATTGGCAGATGCAAACAAATGATAATATTTTGTGGACAATAGTTATTGAGTGCTTGAACTAAAAAAGCGGTTTGCGTTTTTCATTCATGCTGGTAAACCGGCGTTTGTGTTGTGTGGTTACAATATCAACAGTCCATTATCGCTGGTATGTCTTGGCATGTATCATTCAAGCCTAAGTTTAAAGACAATGTCTCAGGCAAGATTGTCGCAGCTGAAGACGGTATTTAGCTATAGATAGTACACAGTATAATGAAACAATCCCTAGTAAGCTGTGTTTTGAGGGTGGGCTGACTGTATTATTTGGCATTAATAGACTGGTTTTAAGCACAATAACTTTCTATCCAAGCTGGGAGGGAGTGCGAGGACGGCTCATGTCATGCAGGTTCAGGTAGCCTATACAGGACAGCTGTATATTGTGAAATATCAGTTGGTAGCTGGTTAGTATTCTGGTTAATATTTGACAATGTGCAATGTTTGCATTTTCAACTTTAACTACTGAAAAAGTAATTGCGTTAATGCCACCAGTCAGCAGTCTAAAAGTGCAGCATTGTGACACCGTGTATAGCTTCTGGGTCTGAAGTTCAAATGTATGCAGATGATACAGTGATATATGTGCATGCAAAGAGCAAACAACAAGCTGCACAAGAACTCACTACTGTAATGGTCCAGGTTACAAAGTGGCTCAGTGACTCGTGTTTGCATCTCAATGTGAAAAAAACTGTTTGCATGTTCTTCACAAAGAGGGCAACAGATGCTACTGAGCCAGATGTCTATGTGTCAGGGGAGAAGCTCCAGGTGGTATCTGATTTTAAGTACCATGGCATCATACTTGATTCCAACCTCTCTTTTAAAAAGCATGTGAAAAAGGTAATTCAGATAACCAAATTCAAGCTAGCTAATTTCCGATTTATACGAAATTGTTTGACTACAGAGGTAGCAAAAATGTACTTCAAATCTATGATACTCCCCCACTTAACATACTGCTTGACTAGTTGAGCCCAAGCTTGCTGTACAACATTAAAACCTATTCAGTCTGTCTACAAACAGGCTCTCAAAGTGCTTGATAGGAAGCCCAATAGCCATCATCACTGTTACATCCTCAGAAAGGATGAGCTCCTGAGTTGGGAAAATCTTGTGCAATACACCGACGCATGTCTTGTATTCAAGATCCTAAATGGCCTGGCTCCCCCTCCACTCAGTATTTTTGTTAAACAGAAAACCCAAACATATGGCAGAAGATCCACAAGGTCTGCCATGAGAGGTGACTGTATAGTTCCCTTAAGGAAAAGCACCTTTAGTAAATCCGCTTCCTCTGTGAGAGCTTCCCATGTCTGGAATACACTGCCATCAGACACACATAACTGCACCACATATCACACTTTCACAAAATGCATGAAGACATGGCTAAAGGTCAATCAGATTTGTGAACATAATCCCTAGCTGTGTATTGCCGCTTTCCATGTTGTCTGTTGTCTGTAGCTTGTGAGGTGTGTTAGACCACTGTGCCACTCGGGAGCCCCTAAAGACAAATGCTTAATTTGTAAATTATGTCTGAGTGTTAGTGTCCCCAGCTATCCGGGAATAAAACAAATAAAATAAAAAAGACAATCGCGCTGTCTGGTTTTCTTAATATAAGTAACTTTAAATTATATATAGCATTTACATAGGTGTATTTTAGCAAATACAATTACTTTTGATATATTTAAAACCAAATACGTTTAGACTTTTACTCAAGTAGTATTTTACTGGGTGACTTCCATTTTTACTTGAGTCATTTTCTATTAAGGTATCTTTAATTTTACTCAAGTATGCCAATTGGGTACTTTTTCCACCACTGTAAACTGGTGATCATCACTTACTCTTACTCCAGAGAATGGGAGCGTTCAATCGGATCCCTTTTGTCAAGTCGGTGACCAACATCTTTCGAAGTTTGTTGTACTATGGGATAAAAATTGTCTGACTTGCGCCTACATGAACTTTACAACAATCATGTGATCAAAGGTCAGGATGTTTTGACTGCAGTCAACTTTCTGCTCGACACCAGCTGCAACTAGTGGCCAACGTCTGCATTGTGGGAGGCATTATTTGGCACAACTAATCATTCAAATGTTTTTGTTTGACTCAAGCGAACGGGACCAAAGACATGACTAATCAGGAAGCAACTTTGCCGCGAATAATATGTATACGGTGGATATGGTCATGGATGCCGGCCACAGAAGCAGTGGCAGGACATAGTTACCACCTTGTATGAGAGAGAATAAAGCATTTGAGTGGCATTATGCTAGTCCTGTGAATGTGGTATAATGACCAATATGAATAGAGGCTCATTTTTTATAAATAAGTAAAAGTTAGTGAGCTTTCATGGAGGAAACGTCACCTGTTGTGTGACATGGCAGCCTTGGTATGGTGCAACAAACATCTAATATATCTGCGTGACCTATTCACAGAGAAGCCACAGTGAGTTGGCATCCGGAACAGGGGAAGAACAGGAGACCCATCACCTGCACAAGACAGAAATACCTCAGGCTCACCCCCAACTCATTTGGGTCACAGAATTTACCTGCATCAGCTAGATCAGTGTTTAATATATATATATATATATATATATATATATATACACTGCTCAAAAAAATAAAGGGAACACTTAAACAACACAATGTAACTCCAAGTCAATCACACTTCTGTGAAATCAAACTGTCCACTTAGGAAGCAACACTGATTGACAATAAATTGCACATGCTGTTGTGCAAATGGAATAGACAAAAGGTGGAAATTATAGGCAATTAGCAAGACACCCCCAAAAAAGGAGTGGTTCTGCAGGTGGTGACCACAGACCACTTCTCAGTTCCTATGCTTCCTGGCTGATGTTTTGGTCACTTTTGAATGCTGGCGGTGCTCTCACTCTAGTGGTAGCATGAGACGGAGTCTACAACCCACACAAGTGGCTCAGGTAGTGCAGTTCATCCAGGATGGCACATCAATGCGAGCTGTGGCAAAAAGGTTTGCTGTGTCTGTCAGCGTAGTGTCCAGAGCATGGAGGCGCTACCAGGAGACAGGCCAGTACATCAGGAGACGTGGAGGAGGCCGTAGGAGGGCAACAACCCAGCAGCAGGACCGCTACCTCCGCCTTTGTGCAAGGAGGAGCACTGCCAGAGCCCTGCAAAATGACCTCCAGCAGGCCACAAATGTGCATGTGTCAGCATATGGTCTCACAAGGGGTCTGAGGATCTCATCTCGGTACCTAATGGCAGTCAGGCTACCTCTGGCGAGCACATGGAGGGCTGTGCGGCCCCACAAAGAAATGCCACCCCACACCATGACTGACCCATCGCCAAACCGGTCATGCTGGAGGATGTTGCAGGCGGCAGAACGTTCTCCACGGCGTCTCCAGACTCTGTCACGTCTGTCACATGTGCTCATGTGCTCAGTGTGAAGCTGCTTTCATCTGTGAAGAGCACAGGGCGCCAGTGGCGAATTTGCCAATCTTGGTGTTCTCTGGCAAATGCCAAACGTCCTGCACAGTGTTGGGCTGTAAGCACAACCCCCACCTGTGGACGTCGGGCCCTCATACCACCCTCATGGAGTCTGTTTCTGACCGTTTGAGCAGACACATGCACATTTGTGGCCTGCTGGAGGTCATTTTGCAGGGCTCTGGCAGTGCTCCTCCTTGCACAAAGGCGGAGGTAGCGGTCCTGCTGCTGGGTTGTTGCCCTCCTACGGCCTCCTCCACGTCTCCTGATGTACTGGCCTGTCTCCTGGTAGCGCCTCCATGCTCTGGACACTACGCTGACAGACACAGCAAACCTTTTTGCCACAGCTCGCATTGATGTGCCATCCTGGATGAACTGCACTACCTGAGCCACTTGTGTGGGTTGTAGACTCCGTCTCATGCTACCACTAGAGTGAGAGCACCGCCAGCATTCAAAAGTGACCAAAACATCAGCCAGGAAGCATAGGAACTGAGAAGTGGTCTGTGGTCACCACCTGCAGAATCACTCCTTTTTTGGGGGTGTCTTGCTAATTGCCTATAATTTCCACCTTTTGTCTATTCCATTTGCACAACAGCATGTGCAATTTATTGTCAATCAGTGTTGCTTCCTAAGTGGACAGTTTGATTTCACAGAAGTGTGATTGACTTGGAGTTACATTGTGTTGTTTAAGTGTTCCCTTTATTTTTTTGAGCAGTGTATATATATATAATGTGGAGCTCTCCCCCTTTGACCTTAAGGGTCATTGCTTCGTTGCTGTTACTGATGGCCCCATGCGCTGGAGTTTAGCATCCAACTGGTGCCATTCTGGGAAAGAAAACGAATTAACAGGATCTGTAAAGGCTCAAACATTTTCCTTCTTTAAAGGTGCAATCTGTGATTCAAACGACAAAGTTTGGCACCTTGCCACTTTCTTGGTAAACAGCTGAGGTATGGCACTGGACCAGGGCCGGATTACCAAACAGGCATGTAAGGCACGTGCCCTGGGGCCTCCTGTGCCAGGGTTCCCAACCTCTGAGGGATCCCCAGATAGCAGGGCCCCCCCAGATAGCATATGAACACATCAGTTGAGGGCCCCCTGGATGTCGGGTCCTAAGCCATGGCAAAATGTGTAGAATTTGAGGAAATTTGCTTTAAACTGCACTATTCTCTCTCGGCCTCATAGCAAAATGTGTTGGTCGGCCTGATAACCAGCCTCAAATGCAAATGTCAGAGATCAGTTTTGAGTTTTAATGCTGTCAGATGCGGCCGATTCATCGTTGGTGCTACCGAGACCTACACTTCTCAGTTGGCCGGAACGGACATTAAATTTTGGCATCTTTTGGCACAGGAATGCTTGCGTCTTGTGGGTCCGGCTTAGAACAGAGCTCAGCGTCGCTGTCACCATAAAGTACAATAAAGGATGTTTCCACGACATCCCACTTTTTCACATGCTGGCGCACACAAAATTCGGTGTAATTTAGCTAGTTTGTATGAACAGATCTGCTAGAAGTTGCCCCACATTTAAACCACTTTCCTAATTGATGTTGTTGTGCCCTTGAGCAAGGCACTTAACCCCCCACAAAAACATCTCCCCGGGAGCCCAGTGTGGCAGACCCCGCACCTCTCCAAAACCTGTACAGTATGTGTTTTCTTTCGGAGGGGTTGGCTTAAAAGCGGTAGTAAAATGTCAGGTTGGCCCTTGTGTGCAATTGACCAATAAAGTGATCTTAATCGTACTCTTTTACTGAAATTCATAATGAGATGGTAAAAACATCACAATGAACACGATAACTTTATAACACAATTGCAAAAAAAGAGTAATAAGTAGACTTCTTTAACTGAAATATTTATTAAGAGAACATCGAGTTAAAGTACAGTAAGTGAATTTAACATAGAGAGCTGATCAACAACACTGAATATGTTTATATCTTATATATGACTTTATCAAACTTCTGATGAGTGGTGCTGTTCCCTGGCCAAGTGTTCACTGTGGAACCACTCAAGTCCTTTCGTACTGATATGAAGTGACATGGGCATTTGGATGAGGTGATGATGACGTCACGGTCAGCTCATAGATCTGTAACATCATCACTGCAGCCCACACTGGACCAGTCATCCTCCTGAGGGACCCCTGGCTTATTCACCTTGTTTGGAACGATAGGCATGTATATATATATCATTGTCTGGAACGTCCTCCTGGTGCTCAGGGGTTGGAGATGGCTGAAGGATCTGGTTATCAGAAGCCTCCGGCTGTAGCTGTGGCTGTGGGTCTGGCTGTAGCTGTGGCTGTGGGTCCGGCTGTAGCTGTGGCTGTGGGTCCGGCTGTAGCTGTGGCTGGGTGTCCGGCTGTGGCTAGGGGTCCAGCTGTAGCTGTGGCTGTAGCTGTGGCTCCGGCTGTAGCTGTGGCTGTGGGTCCCGCTGTAGCTGTGGGTCTCGCTGTAGGTGTAGCTGTGGCTCAGGCTGTAGCTGTGGCTGGGTGTCCGGCTGTGGGTCCGGCTGTAGCTGTGGCTGTTGCTCCGACTTTGACTCTGCCTCAGGCTGTGCCTGGTCATTTGCTCTGAAATGATCAGAAGTTGCAGGCCTGGAG